>NC_091824.1:62576603-62726603 GCF_038994185.2 Dermacentor albipictus | reverse complement strand
TCAATATAACGCTAAGTTACAACAGCTACAGAGAGCAGATGGCTTTTATTGCCAATGTTCAGCGCCAGCCACTCGTCTCGGTTCACGGTAGACACAACTGTACTGACACGGCATGCTCGGCGCCAGCGTCTCTACCGGAAGTTGAAAAATAAAGTGACTGTGTCCGCACTGCACACATTCGATGCGGTCAAGATGTCGTGCAGTTTACATTAAGATAATAAAGGCTACAGTACTGTCTGTTGGTCCTAGCATTATAGCAGTGTGCTATTTTTTATTATTTCTGACGGCTCGTATAAAGAAATCCTAGAAAAACAAGGAACTCTTGGTCTATATTCGAGTCAGTACGGTATGGCAGCCTCGGCAGTATCTGCAGCGTGGCGCAGCGCTTTGCCGTCTCGGCGACACGTCTGGGTGAAATGCAATCTCGGTTGGCACACATCATGGCCGACTGACGTGCCCCGTACACCGCGCCCTTAGAGTTGTCTAATGGGAGGACCACGTAATTGAAAATATTTTTCTTTGTCCTTCATTGGCGACGCTTCGTGTAGTGATTACAGAAGATGAGTACCTGGTCGATGCCACCGTGCACGTATACACGGGGCTGCAAGAAAGAGTGCAGTGCGGGAAACAATTATCGCCGTAAAGTTGTACAGCCGTAATTGGCGAAATGCGGTGAATATGCGTTATATTGAACGGCGAGGAAGCATGAGTAAAGAAGGGGTACGTGGAACGATGCCTGGTCGATGGAAAAGGTGACCCTCGCGATGGATGGAGGCACTCAATCTGATTAACTCAACTGACGTCATTTGGTGGACTTCAAGAGATATCTGTAGGAGTCGTGCTCCTAACAGAGCGCGTGTTGCATCAAACATTCCGCTGAAAAGGGGGACATATTACTTATATGGGCCTATATATTTATACTACCACAACGATGGTGATGACGTCATCATCGTCGTCGTCCTCATTCACCTAAACTAGTTCAGGTGGACAACTGGCAAATTCCTTGCGTTGCAGGTGCTCAGTTTGAATTTCTTTCTTTTTTCTTTCTTCGTTTGATCTCGTTGGCTTCGTCCATGACTTCCTGTTGTGTTTCCGGTCGCGACCGTCTTCTGGCCGATGCCATGAATAGCTACTAGGGGTCGCAGTATCAGAACGTTCACGAAGCCACGCGGGTATACTACGCAGGATTCTGACATATGACCATTTTGTAAGCGATTTGGTAATCGTGGATTTCAGCCCCGCTGGAAAAAGCTCAAGTGGCTATTCCAGAACCCCACGCTGCACCGCATCTCTCGCATTCACACCTCAGGTAACTTTGACGCATTAAATCAGTCAGTCAGTCAGTCAATCAATCAATCAATCAATCAATCAATCAATCAATCAATCAATCAATCAATCAATCAATCAATCAATCAATCAATCAATCAATCAATCAATCAATCAATCAATCAATCAATCAATCAATCTGATATGGGAGAGCGCTAACCTTATATTGGACGCTAGAATTTCGGTGTAGCTGACGTAACGTGGGCATATCTATAGCTCAGAGTTCGAGCATGCAGTAAGCATCTTTCAGCGCACCCAATATCTGCGCAGGTTTGTATGGCCGTGTAAGTGTTTTGCGTATGCTGCGTGTACCTGGGGCATTGAGTGAGCACGCATTGTAGGTCCTTTGCCGCCTGGAGTAGGTACACTACACTCTAAACATTTTTACACCCTTAAGGGTGTTTTAAGGGTGTTTTTTGTCGCGCGGTAGCACCCTTACCGTCAGAGCCCTAAAAAATTTATACAGGACAACAGCGGATCTCTGACGAGATGTGCGATGACAAAAGACGTAGTTGAAAACGATGTAATCCTTCTGACAGCCTTGGGCGCACAGAAATATCCGACAAGAGAATTTCACAGGGAGAGATAGGAAACTCTCCTGTCGGATATTTATATGCGCTCAAGGCTGTCAGAATGATTACATAGTTTTCAACTACGTCTTTTGTTATCCCACGTCTCGTTAGAGCTCCGCTGTCGTCCTCTATAAATGTTTGTAAGGCCCTAACGATAAGGGTGTTAAAGAGCGACAAGAAAACACCCTTAAGGGTGTAAAAATGTTTAGAGTGTACACGTGCAGCTCTGGTAGCACCTTCGGCATGTCTCAACGGACTGTATTTTCTGGGCAAGGTTGCAAACAAGGGCAAAGAGGAGCATAAGGAAGACAGGGATAACAAGGATTTTAGCCAGTGCATAACCGGCTGGCTACACTGTGCTGGGGTAAGGGATATATGGAATGAAAGGTAATATAAATGGAGACGAGATGAAAAAAAAAATTGCGATAGAGAGGGAGATAAAAACGTCACAGTTTCGCCCGGAAGGCGAAGCATCGATTGCGACAGCAAACTAGCAAGAAGCTGTACGAATTATGGATAGTAGTTTTATCGGCTGTATAAACTCGTAAACATTCACTTACTAACTAAATTACCAAGCATGGTGTCGCGAGTGCATAAGTAAACATCAATACATCCCACTCTATGTGCGCGGGCACTCGCTGCCAAAACACTGGTCTGAGGAAAAGCAGCTGGCAGCAACGAGCGAATTGACCTTCATGCTGCCTGTCGCTTTCATGCGAAGTACGCGGCCAGAACACACAGCTACATATATGTACACAGAACGAGCTATGAGCTCTCGGCGCACCTAGACTGTAATAATCCCAAATCGCTTTCAAAATAGGGCCCACGTGGTCGCGCTCAGCCGCACCATCCGCAGGCGCCGCACGCAGTGCTAGTTGCAGTGATCTCTGGCAATCACATTTTTCTGTGAACTTTACATTTGATAAAAATGTCCGACGATTATGACAATCCCTAAAGCAAAATTTGAGCGCAGCTGTAAACGCATTTTTATTTCGCTATATATTGAGGCAAAGAATTTGAGACCGATATCGCCACACCGACTGGCAGTGGGTCAGTGCCGTCAGCGCCTTCGCGGAGGGAGAGGCAGTGTAATAATAATAATTATGGGGTTTTACGTGCCAAAACCACTTTCTGATTATGAGGCACGCCGTAGTGGGGGACTCCGGAAATTTAGACCACCTGGGGTTCTTTAACGTGCACCTAAATCTTAGTACACGGGTTTTTCGGTGTTTTCGCATTTCGCCCCCATCGAAATGCGGCCGCCGTGGCCGGGATTCGATCCCGCGACCTCGTGCTCAGCAGCCCAACACCATAGCCACTGAGCAACCACGGCGGGTGAGGCAATGTGGGAACGCTAGCATGATGAGCGGCATGGGAGCCAGCTGGGGAAGAAGACGACGACGAAAGCGCGACCAGTGGCGCGAGCGCGTTCGCGCGGTTACGCCGACGCCGACGCCGACTCTCAACTCGGGAACGGGCGCTTAAGAGCTGCGCTATAATATAATCGCATAATTGCTTTGCCAAAGCAATACCTTAGTTTGAATTGGATGTCGCTTCGACATTGTGTTCCGGGGTTGTCGTGCATAGAAACAAGAACGAAGAAAACCTCGAAGGGCAGTAGTTACACAGTAACGGAGAGTTAACAGAACGTCATTAACGAGTGGCGCATCTCTTCTTTTTTTCGATGCTTCTTGATATGTGAACACAAAATACAGCGAGCTGATATCAGCCTTTAATGGAAAGATCTATGTGAGAATGCCACAGTAGTCAGTCCACTAACTATAGGAAGCGGCCTTTCGCAAATGTGTGCTAGTACAGCCTATTTAGCAGACTTTCAAAAAAGTGTGGGGTTTTGCGTCATCAAACTGCACGCCAGCTTATGAGGGACATGGTGGCGCTGGGGCTCTGGATTCATCTCGACGATCTATTGGTCTTTAACGTGCGCCTAAGTGAGGGAGCCTTCTAGCACTTCACCCGCCTCAGAAAGCGCCCGCCGTGACCGGGATAGCGGAACCGCCGTTAAGGCTACGCGGAGGGTCTCGAGGCAACAAATGGCTAGGTGCGGCGCAAGCGCCATCTGCTTATAGTGACCGAACTAGAGGGTGAAAAGGTTCTGTAGAGATAAGGACTTGCCGAAGAAGGAGAGAACTGTTCCTTTCGCCGAATGAAATTGGTCGAACCGGTACGACGTGCAAGCATAATACAGACTGACCGCATGACTTCTCCGAGAGACTTATCTCTATCAAGGCTAAGATTCGCCAGCCAACCAACCTCTTTTTTACGTTTGCCCCGACCTCTCTACCCCTCATGAATGCAGCTGTTTCTCGAGCTGCAAACAGAGATGGAAGTACGAAGCCCCATGACAGCGTAATCGACCTCGATCGCCGTTTCTCTCGAAAAACCTCTGTCCGTTCTCGGTGTCGTCACACGTCCTATACTCGGAAAGGACGGCGAGGACTCGCCGCTGACAGCCGCACGTTTCTGCGCTCCAGCATGCAGCGCCCATCTCCTTCTCCTTCTTCTTCTTCGACGAGAGGTCTCTCTCTTCGGCTTGCACGCTTCCACGGACAGCGCCGGGGCTCCTCTCGACGGCCAAGACGACGGCTCGCCCGGGCCCGGGGGGCGTCGTCGCCACATCTGCGCAGCAGCATGTCCGCCACCGCCTTCGGAGGCCGCGAAGCCAGGCGGGCACGCCACACAACCGAGCAGCACTCACGCACAGACGCGCACACAACGCACGCACACGGCGGAGCCAGCGGACCACTTTGAAAAGATTGAAAAGTCTCCGGAAAAAAGGGCGCGCCTTTCGCGATCCTTGTTTCTTTTCCTTCCTGTCTGCAGCGTTGCAGCCGCCGCTGTGCGCGCCAAGTGAAGCCGCAGCAGGCACCAACCAGCACAGGCCAGCATGCAGCAGCAGCAGCCCTCGAGCAAACGTGCGGCGGCAGCCAGGACGCACGGTCGGGGCCCAAGGTATTCCATCAATCCGTCTCGGCCGCGACCGTCTCCCCTTCCGCGCGCGCTCGCTTCGCGCTGGGCTTGTTTTGAGTTTGTGCATTGGCCCCCTCCGCCCCTGGTGTGCTTCTCCTGTGTAGCCTATACCCTCGCCGGGCTTTTTGGGAGCTTGTTTGTGTATTGCGATGCGGCCGTATGCGCCCGAGCTCAGCTGGAGCGGCGCCTTTTTAAGTCCGTGTGGACGGCCCTCGCGACGCCGGAAAGAGACGTTGCAGGCGCGCGTCGCGCGGAAACGGATTGCCTTGTGTTCACAGAGTTGCAGAAAGAAGCAACTTCGAGGAGCGCGGGGACGCTTGCGTTGCGAAGCTCGGAGCGAAACATAGCCTCCGTGGTTAAATGTTCATCTTCCCGTATCGCCAGAGTCTTCTTGTTTTGTTCTCACGAGTTTGTTGCTAACCACGTTTAACAAGAACCAGGAAGGTAGGGGCGCTATGCGTAGTAGCCCTCCGCTAGGGTTGGCTGAATGGCGTCGTGTGCAACTTCACATCAGCTCGGGCAAAGCGGAAACCCCAATAGTGTTTCTTGCGCGAACTGCATGGAGCCTGTTATCTATCTTATGGCACGCTTGAGTTTACGATAGCGTTAGGAGTGATGTTGTTATTGGAAGTGGTGGTGACAGATCGGTGGCCTGTTTTTTGGCGATGCTCGTTTCAAGTGTTTCCAAAGCCAAAATAACTTCTCGCGGGGTTTTAGTATAGGTTCCTCTTCTATGATACGGGACAGACGCAAAAGTTCGACTGGTTTCGTGAGGCATTGTAACGATAAGGCTTTGCTTTCCTGCACTACTTCGAAACTTTCTCATATCGTGATAGACTAAATCGGCGCAAACAGATGATACCCTCTTCAACGCCGTGTTGAAATGCTCGACAGCTTTGAAAGCTCTGCAATGATATAGCGATACAAGCCGTTTACTTGTCTGTCGTGATCGTTCGATAAAGGTCACGACCGGAAATCACTCACGGTTCACGCATCGACAACTGCAAATCAGGCGATTCGATTGGGCGACCCCCGTTTGCGTGTCCTCTTTATATCCATACAACAGGAAAATAACAACTATGACGTCATAGGGCATGGTCCATAAAATGTGCAAGATATGCGAAAATTTCCCAGCGTATCTTCCTTAATATTTTGACATTATTATTGCATCCTGTCCTACTATTACTTCCTACAATGTGTTCAGAGTGTGCCCGGGGCAAATGCCATGGCATTACCGATCCCTGAAGTTTTGGTGCGTACCCCTTGGAAATGATTATGATTAAATGTTGCTCGTGCCGTATTCGCAAAAGTCGTCTTGTCTTGCTCTCAGAGTTTGTTGCTGACCACTTTTAACAAGCGCAAACAAAGCAAGGATGCTAGTTAGCGCTTTAAGGAGCCGCAACCTTGCTCGGTGACTGTGCGCATATATACGATGAATGCCTCGTGTGCAGCAGCTATCGGGGAAAGCCGGAGCCCGCTCCGTGGCTTCGTTCACCTCCGGCCACATATATCCATAGCAGCGAGGCATGCGTTTCTTTTCTTTTTTCACTCTTTTTTCTGATTATTTTGTTTGTGCATGCGTCGTGCTTTTGCCGCCGCTCTTTTCACGTATATCGCCGCTCCACGGCGCGAGCTTGACGCTCTCTCGGGTCGTTTGCCGGCGTCCCCGAAAATACGTCAAGACCGCAACATGGGCATCACATTAAATCCCGACTCGGCCGCGTGGGGACCGGCGCTGCGGAAGGAAGCGAGGCCAACCAAACGGGCGCCTCAAAAATGAATAAATATGGCGCCACACTGCGCGGTAAACAAGAACAGACGCACACGTATATACGCGCGCACAGCCCGCCGTATATACACATTCACGTGATGCGAGTTTCCTCAAACTCTCCCTATACACCCTATACCGCCCCAACTGCCCCCAGTTCTGTCGCTCTTTCTCTTCGCCACTCGACTGTTGATTTTTATTTCGCTTGCTTTTAAAGCTATATCGCAAGGAGCTGCGTATTCTGATTTCTTTCTATACACTTTAAATTATGAAGAGAAAGTACAGGACGCCAGCTTGCGTGGCTGGTATTGTCTACGTCCATGGGCTCTAAAAGGGGGCCCTGAGAAGCGTGCGTTCTGAGAAATTCTGACTGCATTTTAAAGTCTTGATGCTCTTTAGAGAAAAGTGCCAACAGTGAAAGTATGAGGAAAAGGGAAAAAATAAGTAAAGAAAGAAAACAAACTAAGTAAAATGGCACGCAAAGAATTTTTTTTCTTATTTTATTCTTCTTGCACGCCACTATGTTGACGAAGTCAACGAAAACAACCAAGTGAGCATGAGGAGGGACGTCAGTTTTGGTTGACGTCCTGCGCGTGTGGTGTGCTTGATATCACGCAGTTATTTTTTTATTCTTGTGGCAACCTGAAAAAAAGTTTATGTATGTGCGTCTGGCATTTGTATACGCATTGTTTACTTCTCCTTGAATGCTGTTTTGACGTATCAGGCGCCAAGCTCAATGACAGGCTAGTCGCTCCAGCGTAGTGCCTTCCACAAAAAAGAAAGTGAACAAATGAAAAGTCGTCACCCACAAATGCAGCCATGTGTAAATTCATACTTCTAAAAACTTAGTCTGTTATCGTAGTCGAAGCATTACTGCTTTTGAAGTTGAATGGCAAGGTTCATCTAAATAGGTCGCGGAGCTTGGATCGAAAAGCGTGCCACTACCTATCGCTAGTGATGTCATTTAGTGGTGCAAGATTGAAGCACGACTAGGTGAGGGGGAGGAAAACACGGAAACTAGGAAACTTATGTGAAAAAAAATATGATTGAAAATTTAGTTTAAAGTACTGTCATAATGAGTAAATATTCCGTTTCAAATATATGTGCTGTACTAAAACAACAAATCTTAATGTTCTTCTATTTCACAATTTATAAGTTCGTTCTTGGTGACCTCTACAAACCAGTGATTCTGGCGCAAGACTTTGCAAGACTGTGCAAACTAATTATTATGTCGTGCGGAACGGCGTTACCCACTTTAACGCCGCGGTTTCATCCGAGTACTTTTTATTTAATTTCTTTGCGTGTTTGTTCAAAATCTGGCGCGCGCTTCACTTCAAATTTTGCATGACCTAGGGCATGGCGTTCATTGGCGAAAGATGTGAGTGGAGGCTTTTTATTAACGTGCGAGTTCCCGCTGCCGCATCCGACGCCCCGTATCACGTCGTGACGATAAATGCGGAATGCTCCGCGAAGAAACGTCGCGCTATGTTTGTTTACTCTCCGTAACACAGGCTCTGACTGCCCGACGGGCTGCAAGATTAGTAAGTCGAATGTTCTGTAAATGATGTGGGGCAATGTAGTCTTGTCTCACACCTGTTGGATCTGAATACATGGGGTCACGCGGAATTGCGAATGAATCCATGAAAATGTTTCGCATACGTTGCTATGCATTACGACTGTGGGCATGCCATAGTACTTTTCATTCATTGAAACATGCTTTTTGTTTGGTAAGTAATATTGGTTCCATAAGTCTAGATGAATAAAATTGAAGTTGCTTTTGAAACCTCTGTGGCACTGTCATTTATTTCAACCCTATTAGCTCACCTTCCTAAAGAACCTACTGGAGCTATTGCGGTCATTAACAGCCTGATTATGTTCACATTAAGACATACATGATTCCTATAGTTTATTCACACGCTAGCGCTTCAATTGAGAGGAGTCGCAAGCTCGTCTCAGCCTCAGAAGAAAAATGGCGTAGCGGTCAAAATGCCGAACGCTAAAGAAATTTAAACATTCGCACATATGCTGGCGGGGTGTCCCGCGACTCTCCCCAACCTCGTTGAAGAATGGACACAGTGGGAGAAAAGGATTCAAAGCCCATTGTTTCAGGACCAACTAAGGGCAGTCCAGACGGCCCATGATGTCGCTGAAAGGCTTGGCCTGACAGTGCCAACGTGGGAGCGGCCCGTCTTGGCTTAAGAAGTCGAGCCTCCAGACCTCATTACAATAAATGTTTTCACACACACACAACAAGCAACATAAGATCTTGACGTCATTGCCATTTCCAGTTGTGACGCCACTTTTCATTTTTTGATATTTTTGCTTGCTGTTGTCCCCCCGATACATAGGTAGCGATGGTTGCAACAAGCTGCCATTTTCTTGACATGTGGGCTATGTCTATGTCTATGTCTATGGAAGGTTCACTATCCGTTTACATATACCATGTGAATGGTGTAGAGGTTGCTACACATTATTTCTTTCAGGACGACATATTTTAGATATTTCATTACTACTTCCACAACAATATTTAAAAGCACGAGCGTTCTATTTCCTCTTTTAAGTGCATCTTTTAGTGGCATTGAAATTAATTCATAGAGCAAGCTTGTTTATGTTAAAATGTCATCCTGCATATTGACGTCATGGAGTTCCGTAATAACTCGCCTACTTTTAAAGGGGCCATGATACCACATTTTGGAGCTTAAATTATGCACTTAATGTTAAACTGTACTCTTCCCGCAGGAATCTGGCACAATTTGAATCCATTCGGTGCAGCAGAACAATTCTATTTGAATTCTTTATTGTCGCGCCGATATTGCGGCAGTCAGTTGCCTATATATAGACGACCCCTGCAGTTGGACAAGTTCGACCAGAGGCCCCGGTGAAACAAGGGCGTCATTTGTCATCGCTGTCGGTTTATATGCATACATTTGAGGCGCACATCCAACCATACGCAACGTTAACTTGGGAGAATACCTGAAGTGACTTACAAGGCTCCAGTAAATAACGGAGAAATATCTTGGCCCACCCGTTTCCCAGCATTTCCCCGCCTCAATATGGTGGCAGCCAGTCATTTTTGTGAGGCGTACACCGCGACGTACTGCAGTGAAGTGCTAACTTGGGTCGGTTGGCACACGTCTGAAAAAGATACATTAGGCAGATCCCACGCAATGTGGTAATCGATATAAGCGAAGATTTGTGTGCTCTTTGCTTTGATTTACGATATTTAGTGGTGATGTTGGCGGCAAATGTGTAATTTCTTCAGCGTTTACTCCAATACGGGAGTGGCGAGCTTATGTTAACCGTTACCTTGCGTGCACCACTGTTGTTTGTCTGCGTAATCCACAGAACAGAAAGGGAGGCGTGTTTGCTTAAGGCATTGTTGCGTGTCATTGTTCATAATCTCTGGGAGGGTTGTGCATTATCATTGCCTCACATGGCACACGTGGTCTGCACCACGTGGTCTGCACCACGTTTCGCTGCGTAGCGAAGACGGTCTTGTTCTGTGCGATGCTTCTTTCGGGCCTGGGTGCCCTCGACGTTGAGTGCACTCTTTGTAGCCATTTTGCTGGCACGTGTTCACGTGCTTCTTCGGCATAAGTGGCTAGCACGCTGTCGAGACGCCAGCTGGAAGCGCTCTCTTCACGCTGTGGATGATTGTAATGTTTACACTATCACAGCACAGCACGCGACCTCCGCAGCCCAGTACCAGCATTTTTGTTGCCCATAGGAAAGCAAGCACAGCACTTGCCATACGCACAAACTGTGAAACACTACCGCGGCGGCGCCGGCCTGGATGGATGGATGGATAGATGTTATGAGCGTCCCCTTTAGAAGGGAGTGGTGGGTTGCGCCACCAAGCTCTAGCCATTATACTGCCTAATGTCCTACCTAGGTAAAAAAAGCAGAAAAGGAAAAAAAACACGATGAATTTCCATAACCAAATTTTCTGACCTCCTATTGTGCACTTTGTTTTCGTACGCCTCCTTTTTTTTGTCGTTTCCCTACTTTTCTTCTACCAATCTTCCAATCTCCTCTTACTAATCTCTATTGCGGACACGTTTACTTTCCCCCTGCTCCCCCTGAACCCAATGGCTTCAAGGCGGCCAGTGGTGCCTAAATCTACCGCTGGGCAGATGTCTTCAGATTCTAATAAAACATGCACCATCGTTTCTTGTTCTTGTTCTTGTTCCCTAGCAAAATGGCGCAATGCACTCCGGGGGATCGGCTGTGAATCGGGCGGTGAAGGAAATGTTAGCCTTTTTTTCCCTAGCTTTACCGTTGCAAGCACATGCTTCTTCTTCATTCTTATATCTCGCTTTATAGGTGCGGGTTTTAAGGCATCCTGATCTCACTTCGAAAAGTAATGAGGTTCCCTTTGAGTTATCATAAATTGTTTCTTTCCTGATTTCGTCTTTTTCTCTTAAGTAGTTACTCATGGGAGGTTTCTTTTCCATTGCCGCCACCCATGAGATTATTTCAGCCTGTGTGACTTTCCACTTCACTTTCTTTGTTGCTGTGTTGCTCACCTTACAGGCCGCATACTTGCTGGTAAACTTCCTAGTTTTTTTTCCTCCACTGTGAATGAATGTTTTTCCTGTACAAATACATCTACACTCTCTCAGCCCATTCACTTTCTTCCATATTCATCAGTCGTCCGTCATAATCAATTTTACTGTGACCTTACCTGACTTCAAAACTTGTCCAGCCCATATCACCCTGCACAGCTTCATTTGTATTATTCCCGTGAGCGCCCAATGCGAGGCGTCCCACTGACCTTTGGTTGTCATCGAGTCCTGATCGCCCCCCTGATTTCAAGCGAACAGCCGCATTTCCAAATGTATGCCCTGAAACCATTACACCTTTCCATATACCTCGGAGCACCTCGCACCTATTGTATCCCATAGCGCTCTGTGTTTCATTATGGCTGAATTTCTCTTCCACTTTACTGCTATGGTCTTTTCCTCTGTTTCCTTATATCTATTGCCTTCGTTTATTCATATATAAAGGTATTTATATTCTTTTTCCCGATGTATTTCCTGGCCCTGTATTGCCACTGTCTGTTCACTGTTTTTATTGAATACCATAACATCTGATTTTTTA
Source organism: Dermacentor albipictus (assembly GCF_038994185.2). Lineage (NCBI taxonomy): Eukaryota > Metazoa > Arthropoda > Arachnida > Ixodida > Ixodidae > Dermacentor > Dermacentor albipictus. Next base: position 62,714,849 of record NC_091824.1, on the reverse strand, counting down.
ACACTAAATTTCAAGCCTAAATTCTCACCTTCCTGCCCACAGATTATGAGCCAGACGTTGCAAATCACTTCGCTTGTTCGCTAGCAACACAGTGTCAACCGAATAAAATCAACCTGGAAGTTGCTGCTCTGCTAGTGTATCCGCTTGTTTGTATGAGAGATTTAACCCGATATTACTTCCTTCTATAGCGCCCTCTCCAAGCTCATCATGTACATCATAAACAGCAGTGGTGATAAAGGGCACCCCTGCCTCAGACCCTTGTAGATATCAACTTTCTCCTCGCTCCTCATCCCTTTTCATTCAACGCAAACGGTATTTTCTATAGGTAAATCTCTTTAAGAACTGTAGCTTCTACGTAGCTGCTGTAGCTTCTACTGTTGCTTCTTTAAGAGCTATTATTCTCTGCCCATGCTTGCAGCTTTAATTTAATTGCCTGCATTGTTAATCTGTATATTACCGATGTAATGGTAAACTGTTTATACGAGTGAATTATATATTTCTCCCTCTTACCTTTAAAAATTAAATTCATTCTACTTTCTCGCTAACTGTCTGGTATTCGTCTATCTTTTAAGGTTTTTTCCACTGCTTTCACCAGAACTTCCTAACTTCTTGGTCGTATAGTTCATTCATCAGCCTAACGGGAACCTCGTCTAGTCCTGTGGCTGTACGCTTAGGATTTTTCTCTTCGGCTTTCTTCCAGTTGAAATTTGTCAGCACCAGCTCATTTTCCATCTGATTCTCTTTCGTGCTCTTTTTTTTTCAAATACAACCTCGTCATTGCTTTGGAAAGATTCGGCTGTTATTTTTCGATTGTAATTTAATGCCGTGTCCCCTTCCAGTTTGTTTCAATCTTCGTCTAGGATATGTTGTTGTATTGTTGTAGACTTCTTGCCTTGTAATATTAGTGGTTCCAAAATATTATAGGTGCAGCCTTCTTTTCTTGCGTATTTCTGACAACCAACGTTCACTTTCACCTTTTGTTTGTGCTTGCACCAGTACTTGAACCACACATTTTTTCTACCAGTATATTTCCCATTTACTGGGAAATATACTGGGAAATATACCATTTACTTCATCCTGCGGCAACTGCAATTTTTTTGCCTGCCTGTGCTCTCGGGATGCTTTCTGCCGTACGGCGATCGCTTCTCGTATTTCCCTGTTCCACCAGCTTTTCGTTTTTTTTTTTCCTTTCCAACGAACATGTTGTTCCTCTTTCCTTATTTTTGTCATTATTACACCTGGAAGCTCACTATATTCTCACTGCTTACTTGGCTATTTGCCAAGTTTTTCCTCGACTCGTGTGACTAAATTTATAATTTTTTTCGGCGTTCAAATTTGGACTTGCCATTTTGCGCTCCTTGCTCTATTTCCCAACTACATATGCGATATTCAAAATTATGCGTTTATGGTCACTTCCTATGCTGCTATACCCTTCCTCGTCAATGATCCTGTCTCTCAATTGATTATGAATTCCTTCTGTCATCAGACAGTAATCAATGGTCGATTACCGGTTTCCCACTTCCCACGTCGTCTGTCCTTCACACTTAGGCCCAGTATTCACGATAACGAGGTTATCTTGCTCACAAAGATCTAGCGTTAACTTCCCTTTGTCGTCGGTATAACCATCTAGATCATGTACGTGGGCATTCACGTCACCTAATAGGATAATTTCGGCATCATTCCCGAAACCCTTAATTGCATATGCGCGGAGGCGGGCGCCATCTGGTGGTGTTGCATGAAACGTAGCGGCGTACGCGAACCAGACCACAACAGTAGCAGCGTCCAGAAAGTTGGGAGAGGAGGCAAAGAAAGCTTTGCTTCAAAACGTGTAACAGCGCAACTATAGATTGAGACGCTAACAAGGAGAGCTGAAGCGCTGAAGCGCTGGCAAACAGAACTTCGTCTGTATCGGTCTGCACGTCCCGTTGTTTGTGCTGTTATTTGTTTTTGTTTTTTTCAGTTGCCACACTGCGCACGGCAGCCAACAGGATGGCGTGGTTATCTCAAGCCTTTTTCTTTCTTTTTTGGTGTAGTATTTGTGACTCTTCTTGTGCACGGTGTCTTGTCAAAAATGATAAAACCATAACCGTTAACGTGACTGTTCGTTCTTAACGTTTTACAGTTGTAGGCTTAGAGCGGCGGCATATCGTACCCTTAATTTTCGCGAAATAAAGCTCGCGTGGAAAAAAACTCCTCACGATATTTATTTTGTGTGATTACAGACTCGAAAGCTGCGAATTGCGGCGTAAAGCGTATCAGGACGTGGTACATACTATACCAATCACGCAGGCCAGAGCGAGTATTCCCGGAGTGCACGGCATTGCCTGTGAGCACATTGCTGGGCCATGGATCTCGCTTGCGTGGGCATGCATTGCAAGCGAGTGCCGCACAGGGAAATGAACATTAGTGCTATAAATCCAAGGTCGCGCCACTTCTTGGAGAGCTAATTTCAGCTCGCTGAAAATGGCCGTAGCAGCTGAATACGCACGAACACGGAAGACGCGCGTCAACTGATATAAATCAATTGCTGCGGAGAGGTTGAGGAATAGATTACCTTGACTACTTCAATTGCCTCCGTAGTACAGCCAAAAGGTTAATTAATAAATGAAGGTTGCATTAGGGACAGTAATAATAAACATGAGACTTGCAAATTAGTTTTCACCGTCCCTTTTCCTTTTTTTCTGTACAGTTAGCTCTGTGAACGCACATGAGTACGTTTCATGCATTTTGATGTTATTTAATATGGGCTGAAACATGTGAAAGTAGTCCTCTTTGTATATTTACACTATAGCACTGGAACTGCAAGCCCATGTAACTGGTCACTGTTAAAGTCGAAAAAACGAGACTACTTTCCTGCACCTGCATGCCAACTTTCGTTGAGAGCTTGCAAATGCAGAGTTTAAGGATCAGGCACCTGTTATCGAGAGTGGTCGCTATTATATCTGAGCAAGACGTGATGAAGGCGGGAACGCCTCATGCACGAGATATTGGCCGGGGCCATGCCGTGTTCATGCCTCCGCGCTTTTAACTTCTCGACAAATATACGCGTCGCTGATGACGCAAGGCCGCCGTGGGTCGGCTCGAATGCTCAGTATTAAGAGCTTTGCAGCAAAACCGCGCCGAGACGTACTATGTGCTTCTTCTCGAATTAAGCAAAAAGCAGTTGCGGGGTTTTACGTGACCTTAATGCAGGCACAGGGACTGCTATATCGCTTTAAATCCAGCTCACGTATATGCATGCTTCTGAGCGTTGGCGCTGTGCACGCATATAACGTAAAGACTCGGCGCTTGCTCCATGCTGCCACTTATTTCCGCGTAACCGCTCCTTTTTGTCCTATATATTCAAGCGCCGGGCAAGTTGCTACGGAGCTCCGGTATCTGAAAGTAATCCCTCAACCGTCCTCGATTCATGGTTACTTTATTGGTTTATTATATGGCACGGAGCCCTAACTCCCCCAGCCATACTTGCAGGTCCATGTGTGTGCAGAGTGCAGTACTCGATAACTCGGCCGAAATCAATTACCTGTGTTATACATTACTTCCTCAATCGTTCTTGTCTGGAGCAAGCTTTGCCGATGCGTGTTGCCGCTGCGGCGTGACGATTACGGATGGCCGCCGACTTGGGTGTTCCATATCGTTAAATCCCTGTCGTTGATCGCTTGGCTGTTAGCTTTACGGGCGGAGATCGCATGGAGCTGACATTGGCGCTATCTACTTGCTCGCCCTCGTAATGTCTACTCATTCACTGAGCAATGATGTAGAGGCCTGAAAGTATACCAGGATTTAGGAAACCTTGACTCTGTGTGTCCAATTAAGAGCTTTATTCTTGAGTGATCACTAGTTCTACGAAGGGAAGACGAAACGGAGCACAGTATATGGCAGGGGCGAAAAGAAAAGAAAAAAAAAGACACGATTGAAAAGAAAGGCTTTCTTTACGTTTGTTGCGCAATATTTGAGTTAAGCGTTTGCCCACGTGCGCGTGTGAGCCAGCGCCGTGGTATAACAAGCAAGAAATTTAAGGGAAAAAAAAATGTCGAAGCTGCAGCGTTCAAGAGTTGCGAAAGTCATCGCCACATCAGTCATTGCTAAAGGGAAAAGGCAACCACCGGGATGTCCTGTTATACAGACTTCGTAACGCTAAAAGAAAAAAAAAATGGCAGTGCATTCCATCTTTTAAAAAGTGATTGACGACTATATCACTGTAAGCAATCGATCTGATGCCGAGGGTGTAGTTGTTCATGATATTGTTTTATATAATGATTATAATGAAAGACGGCGCATACATTTTGACACGTACCTACGTGACCGAAGTTTGCATCAGAGAGGTTCATTGAAGAGCGGCATATGCCCAACGGCACATATGTACTTACCAAAGTTGGCTTCAAAAAAGTCATGTAGCCAAACTAGGCTACCCGCAGAAATTGTGACCGCTGAGTGACGTATATATGAATAGCGAAAGTAATCACACATAGGTTCTAAAGTATGTGAAATTCAAATGCCTGCTGTATACCCGTGGAAGAAGGGCACATTTCGGCGCATCTCGCCATGTGTCGCGCAGAGGGATCGGAAGAAAAAAAAAAAAAACTCTCCCTGCAACAGCTAGCCCTAGGTGACGGATGGATGGATGGAATGCTATGAGCATACCCTTAATTTGAAACGGGGTGGTGGGTTGCGCCACCAAGGTCTTGTTCGTATTCTACCTAATGTATATTTTTGAAAAAAAAAATACATGCACACAATGGATTCCCAGCATCAAGTTTTCTGAACCACTGCTGGGAACTTTGTTTTTGTGCGCCTCCGTTGTTTGTCATCTCCCTACTTTTCTGCCACCAAACCTCCATTCGTCTCTCACTAATCTCTATACTGCGGACATGTTTACTTTCCCACTGCTATCGCTGAAACCAAGGGCTTCAAGGAGGCCAGAGGAGCCTAAACCGACAGCTGGGTATAGACATCTTCACACTGTATAATAAACCATGTTTCATCGTTCCCCTAGCTTTACCGCAGCAAGCACATTGTTACGATCGGCCAGCGGGGGTAGTGACCTTCTAGCCTTTCCTTGCGGCGCCCGCAAGGCGAGACACGTTTTGTGGACCAAGAATTGTTTGTTGGTTCACCGTCGCCTTCACGGACCGATGGGAGCAAGAAAACTCATGGAAAAGGGTGTTCTAAGGCGTTCCCTCATGGACTCCGATGACCGCCATGGTCGTTTGACAGACGCTCCAGCTAACTGCGGGGTCATGAACCCAGGAACCCAGGACGCGCCAGCTTGAGTCAAGCGTGGCAATCCGCGTCTGCGAAACTTACCTCCTTTCTATGTGTTCAGTGAAAGAAAAGGCGCGGGAGTGATTATGAGAACCGCCGCTCTCAACGCGGGTCCTTCGAAGGCTTTGAACATCCCGAGTGGACGAAGGCGAGCGGCAGTTTTCCCTGGCCTAGGGATCTAGGGAGGACAGAGGGTGTTTAAGCGGACTTTTTCGGTTCCTCGGTGTGCTTCACTTCAGTCATGCTATACTGATGAGATGTAACGTTCTCCACTCTTCATGTAGATATAGCAAATAAACCCAGTACTCCTCGTTCTCCATGAGAACACGTCCCTCCCTTCAAGCGTGGATGAATCGGACGACGGCATGGACCAGCTACTCCTTTTGACATGCCCGACCCCAACCCTCACAACATGCTTCTTATTCCTTGGTGCAGCTCGCCTTATAGCTACGCGTTCTGAGCCATCCTGATCTCGCCTCGAAAGCTAAGGAGCTTCCCTTTGAGTTGTTATGAAGAAGAAAATTAATTTTATTTAAAAAAGGTCATTGTTTTACTTCTTTTTTTTTGCTGATTTCGTTTATTTGTCTCTTAGGTAGTTGCTTATAGCAGGTTTGTTTTCCATTGCCGCCACCCATGAGATTGTCTCAGCCTCTCTGACTTCGCACCTGACTGTCTTCGTTGCCACTTTGCTTACTATACGGGTCGCATACTTACTAGTACGCTTCTTTTTTTTTTTATTCCACGAAGAAACACGAAACAGCGCCACCACCGACCGCAGGACTTCACATGACAAAAGTTTTCGCGCGACAAAAGGAGAGACAAGCATATCCAGGTGGCGCTTGTTGTTTCGCTTTGCAGTTTCGTATAGCAAACAGAGCCTCTGGCCGGGGAATCTGTAGCGGTGTCAAGGGGCTATATACGTATACATACACGCCAACTTGTAACGTTAAGTATGGACAACTGGGCTAGTTGGTTGTGATGGTTGTGCCTTTCTCTTCTCGTCCGTGTTCAATTGTGCGCTGGAACGATGTTTCATAAAACTTGTAACGTGTATACTGTCTTGTGCTAATCCACGTCGGGCGATGACGTAGTTTCCAAGAAATGGAAGTCTCCGGGAGACGACGCTGAGACAAACCGCATCTGCGGATAAAATCAAAATGGTAAAAGGATCGTTTTCACCGTGTGGCGCAAGGCTGCGCGATGGCAGCGCAGCGTCTCCTCCGTTTCTCATTACCTTGACAACTGGGTGAAAACCCACCTCTATCTGATAGTTGCGCGAGATATGGTTTATCCACCTGGCTCACTGTGCGTCCCGTCAGGGTTCTTCCCTATCGCAGTTTTATCACTGTCGTCATCCATCCGCTCCAGTGCAAGTAGCTCTTTCGATGAGATGGTCGCTATCGATGCCACGTTACCTCTGATAGCTTCCACCGGCTTCCGCAGAACGACCGCTATGATCGCCGATATATCAGAAGCGCATCGACGTAACCACGTGTGTCTGTACTGCTCCGGCAGTAAGCCGTTTCTTGGACAGCACTTACGGGAGCCCGGCATCGACGACGATCGACGTCGAATAGCGATCTTAAACGGCTCGACGCTGAGGCTTTTCTTGCTGTTCTGCTGTTGTCGTTGTCAACGTCAACGGAGGTCCCTCCCCAGTCTTTGACTATGGGACCTCCTAGAGTTACTTTTTCTGTAAAACATTTCAAGCGCATCAATAAACTGAAACTGAACGTGCACCAAGTTGAAATGTTAATTTGGCCTATTTATCCGCAAAACACTGTTCTTGCGTTATTATTATTATTATTATTATTATTATTATTATTATTATTATTATTAGTAGTAGTAGTAGTAGTAGTAGTAGTAGTAGTAGTAGTAGTAGTAGTAGTAGTAGTAGTAGTATCAGCATCATCTTGGTATGCACATTTTATGCTCTGTTAATATCTGTATTCGCGAAATTATATTTTTATGCGTGCGCGCATGTGTATGTGCGTATGTGTGTGTTGGCATGCACTGTTCTTCCTGTGCGCCAGCACCAAGACCCTCGAGGATGTTTCTCGGCACATTAATAAAGACCTTTTATTTATTTGTTTGTTTATTTATTTATCTATTTATTTATTTATGTTTTAACATTTCGTCTCATGTATTACTGTTTAAGTGCATCAGTAGGAAGGCTCTGTAGCTGTCCCACGGCACTATAGTCAAAATTTGATTGATTGATTGATTGATTGATTGATTGATTGATTGATTGATTGATTGATTGATTGATTGATTGATTGATTGATTGATTGATTGATTGATTGATTGATTGATTGATTGATTGACAGACCAAGTGACAGATATATTATTAATGTAGACATATCTAGACACCACACAGAGAGAAGGAGAAGCGGGATAGCAGTTGTCTCCTACCCGCTTGAAGGGCACAGGAGAAGAAAAAAAAAGTAGGGGGTGGCATACCCTGTAACATGCAGGTCACATCAGAGTTCGAGCATTATACAAACCAGAGTCTAATCAGACGGTTTAGAAGCCCCGTTTCTAGTTGAAGCCCGACCTTTCGGAAATGAGAAATCATTGCGCGCAGTTCGAGCAATATTAAGACGAGCATATACGTGGGAGGCACCGCATTCACAACAATCTGCCTGCCCAAAAATTGTCGCCAGAGACTCACATGTAGCCCGTTCTTGAGTCACCATCATCACGCGAGATGGCGCCCACGAGTGGCACGCATAGCCAAGAAGCTATACGTGAAGCCTGCAGAGTGCAGCGTGCACACCACCACATACGCACCGAGACCACACGGGGATCTATATATGCATACAGTGTGCAGTTGTTTACGACTGGTTTCTGGTCAGTGAGTCGAGAGAACACCTGCCGCGTTTATGTAATGAGTGCCTTGAAGTCGTAATTAAAAAAGCTGTAGCCTTACACATGCACTAGCTATATCTCGCTGGGCCCACATTCGTCCCTTACGCTTCAAGGCGACGACGCTTCAAGAGCCACTCCAAGGCAAACACGAGATGTATAGCGTGCGCCTTCCGGCGTAGCGCACTTGACGTATCGCTTTGCACATCGCAATTAGTAGCACTGCCTACGGAAGCACTGCGCAGTAACAAGTTACCGGAGTGGCTACATAGTACACTAGTCATAACAGCTGTGGGAATTCCGCTCGACCAGACCGACAGGGCCGCGCTCCTAACGACTGTTACAATCGACCGAGCACTTCGCTGTAACTTGCGTTTTTCACGTTTGCGAACAAGCTCAGGCCGATACGTGTTAGTTATTTTTTGCAGTTTGCTTTACCCGCTGTAAAAAGAGACAAAAAAAAAAACATCTTGTTAGCGAAACTTTGCACGTACGCCGAACCGGGAGTGTGTGGTAACCGTCATATGAACCATGAAATTCTTCTGTTTTGTATTTTTCTCCTCTCAATATCTTTCCGCTTGCCTTCTTATTTCATAACGCCACATCCCCGCTTCTTTTCATTAAATGACCTTGAGTGTGTCTGCCCGACTGTGTCCCTCCTCTCCGCGACGCTATATGCACAGAAGCAGCGCTCAAGAACGTGTTCATCGTTGCGGGAATAACGTGGTAATAATAATAATCACGCGTCGAAATGTCGCCACTGTTTCGATGCAGTCAACTCCATCATCCGGGTCCCTCAGTTCCTTTCGCCCACTCGTGCACAAAAAGAGAAGCTTTCGAAACGCGTATTATTTCTTTCGACATGTATATACGTCACGCAGTGTCCGTGCACGCACTTACATCTCTATCCAATCCGCGAACGTGAGAAAGTTGAGCCTGTCCAGCGGCGCATCTCTAACCTGGAAACTTATGTCGACAAAATTGGCCTTGAGCTGCAGGTGGTGACGATGGTATGTACGCTTGAGCGAAGAATAATAACCCCTTCAAACTAACGATATGCATAGCTTCTTTTATTTTGGTGAAGGGGGTCTCTATTTCATTCACGTTACTTACCAGTGACTGAGCAGCATTTTCATTAAAAATGTATTTGCATCTGCGTTTAAGTGCAGTCTGCTCCGGTGCTCGAACTCTCATGCATTTTTTGGAAGTTTGCGAACAAGCTCTGCGGAGTTGGGGCGCACCCCTTCTTCCTTTTCTATTTTTTTTTTGTAAACGAAGCTATTGATTGTTAACTGTATCGTACAAGCATGCCTGAGAGTACTCTATATACCTTGGTTTTCTGTCATGGTATAGGCATCATTTCATAATTTTTTGCACATTCTTCGCAAAGTCTACAGTTCCAAATGTACCTGGGAGAAAAGTATACCGTATATGTGTGGAGCTGGATGATGCAAAGCTCACTGATAAAATGAGCTTCGCACCCCTACGAAAGGGCAATAATTGTGAAAGATGGTTTTAGTCTACGCACCTAGAACTAAGAAATGCGATTGCAGAAATAGAATAACCCTGACGTAGACCATAATAACACGCCGTTTGAGGGGTCTGCAATATCAGCAGATAGCATATATAATTAACACAACGGGCACAGGTGACGTTATTCAAGTAATGCAATGAAACTAAATAAACCACAAGCATAAAAGCTAACAGATGGCAGGCGTATTCGAATGTAGGTAAAAGGCCCTTCAGTGCTTGTCGAAAAAGCGTTGCGTTCGAGCTCGCACTGGGATGGGGCTCTAACAATTCGCGGCTGTGCCATGTCCGCTGGCAACGCAACACGCGAGACAACTGGCGCTTCGTGGCAGAAACAACTCTCTGGCCTATACCAGGCGTCTCATGCCGCTGACGTGGTGAGGTAAGCCGGCAGAGACCTGGCAGGCGTCGCACTTCGATGGCACACGAGGTGCGGAAACTACCGGCGTTAGACAGCGCTGCGCCATCACCTTCCCGCTCAGACTGCAGTGTACTACATGTACCACGCTGCGGTTTTGCCCGTAGCTGTTCAGCAGGAACGCTAACGTCTGTGCGCACAACGCTAATATCGGCATTGGAAGGCAGAACGCTGCCCTGGCTCTGACGCAGAGTCTCCACATGCTACATATCTTTCATCCCACCTTGTACCCTTCCTATTGTCCCCACCGTGGGGCCAAACCCACGGTGTATCACTCCATATGGGAATACCCTAACCCTTCAGGTGTTCCTCCTATACCGAACCCTACCCTTTCCTCTTGGGAGTCTGCACTGCTCAGCACAAGCCAACAGGAACAGCAACGGCTGATCCAGTGGGCTCGCGAAGTCGCGCATGGCAATGGAGCCCTGGACTAAGGGCCCCACTCATCGAGGAAGTTTTCTACTTGCTTTGTGAAATAAATGTTTATTCTCTATCTCTCTCCGGCGCAGAGCCGATTCAGCGCGGAGCATGTGAACGTGCGTCCACTTGAATTCGTCGTTTGTTTGCACCTAAACGCACTGCGCATCGCTCGAGTCTCTAATCTGCTCATGGGCCACTGCGATGTCATGAGTAAAACCAAAGTTAACTAGAATTTTATTTTTTTTATTCTTACTTTTTTTTTCACCAGCCGCGTAAGTCTAGTGGCTATGGAGTAAAGCTGCGGATCGCTCCAGGTTGCGGGTTCGATCCAGGTCGCAGTGACCGCTTTCCGATGGGGCTGGAATGCGAAAACGCTCTCGCACCGTGCATTGGTTGCACATTAAGGAACCTCAGGTGGACAGGTGGAGACCTCAGGCGGAGCCTCTCAACCACAGAAAACCACAGAATATTTAAAGCGAAGCTTCTCCCGACTTTCCGGGCTCTACAACTGCTGTAGTGGTCTTTCTGCGTGTGCCGCTGGGTTTCTTGCCACAACACTACATGGTGCTCGTCTCCATGGTCGCGCCCGCGCGCGCTGCTGGGTTTCTTGCAGCACTACCAGATAGCGCTGGCCTCCGCGCATCCGGCCCGGCACCCCCGCGGCAGTGTCTAACAGTTTGTGCATATGGCACGCGCTGTGCTTGCTTTTCCTACACTGTAAACGAAAATAAACCCACCGGGAGTTTTTAACAGGTGATGTGCCCTAAAACCTCCCCTCCTCAAATATCTACTCCGATGTATGGGAGCAAAACAGCGCCATTCCCTCGTTTCACTCCGCTGGCTAGCTGCGGGAGTATTAGGGCGACATGACGCGATTTTACTCCGCTTAAGAATCTTGTTCTCCTGTGAAACTCCGACAGGGAGTTTTAAAAAACTACCCTCCGCCGAAAGAGTTTGGTCACGTGGCGCTTCCCATGAGGCTGTGCGCCTCGCCAGCGACCGGGTGCATTCGGCGGAGTCGGCAGTGCTCATGGCTGACGGTTTGTTTACATTTGTGAAGTGTCGTTCCGTGACAGCGTTCCGTCGATTTGTTTCCCGTATTTCCTTCCAGAAAGTGTTATAGGTGTGCCTGCAGCTCGCTGTTTCTCAGCTTCAAGTACGTTAGCGTGGATCACTTTGCTGACAACGATGAATGCAAGAGCAACGTTTTCAAGTGCAGAAAAAGGCTTAGGTATACCTCGAAGCTGCTCACTGGCTCGTGATGTCGGCTCAGGTTCTGACTGTGTTTTCGTGCTGCGTGACCCTGGCTTGTGTTCTTCACTACGTGAAATACGACTTTTATGTCCTTTTGGGTACATGTTGACAACGTCCGGTGCAATGTTTAAAAGGACCGCGTAGCAATGGCAACAGCAGCCACTGTTCGAGTGACGACATCCGTGCTAGTCGCACATGAAATGGCGTACCCCAAGTTCGTTGCGGTGCTGTGTTGCCAGTGAGAAAGATCGGAGTGCAAGCAACTGTTTTTATGTATCTGCGAACGGATATTCTCACCCGAAGAAAAACGGTAGGACATAAGTATGCTTACTGTAAATAAAGCTTCTTATTGAGCGATGTGCATCGAATTGTTATCGCGCATATAGGTTTTGGTCACGTCGTTGCTTCCGATATTGCATTAACATTACGCTCTATTCTAGACACTGATTTAGACGCATGCCTACTGGCTCCCAGTTTAAGGATTCACTCGACAGATCAGCGATGTAGCTCCTTTTCACAACCGAGAAATATTGCTCGGACGCGGAGCAAGTAGTGCGGTGTATAAAATGTATGACTGCGCATTTTTCGGTGTTACGTCGGCTGCTGTAGGTCATGCTCAAACGTAATAATTTGTTGCTACGCTACCACAATATCCCAAAAATTTAATTTTGCTATGAAGCAGACGCACTTACATTTTTCTTGCTTACTGGAACTAACGCACTACGTTTTGGCCGCGAACGCCGGCAGTGTGCGAAGTCGCTCCATCACTCATACAATGGCATTCTAATTGTGGAAATTTACGCCATTAACTTTTTTCTCTCCCTGTTCTGAATTAGCAGTTTTGTGTTGATTAAGGTATTCTGTTAATATCAGAGCGGCACATCTCGTATGAACCAGCATGTGAGTCGTAATTCTGAAAACAACACAGCTGCTCCCTAGGCGGTTACGAGGCACACAGTATCGTGGCTATATATACCGGCACCGTTGCTTCTTGAGTATCGCGTGTACGTGGAATGTCTTTCGAATTTCTGCATTGGGCGTTTCTGAAATGTTTATGTATGTCATGATAAATGTGCTTTCATTGACTTGTTTCGTCGAATTTGACGCGGTCTCGTGTGCATATTTCGAAATTTGACCAGCAGCCTCTGTATGTAAAGATGTTCGCGCAAACTCACGTGATGCCTCCTTTTATACTCCCGTTGCACCTCGAAAAAACTCCGTCCCATTGCAAAGCAAAAAAGAAAGAAACGATAAAAAAAATATAACTATCATAATTCCACGTAAAAATTCCGCTCGCACGGAGTAAAAATTCTACTCCGATCATACGGAGCATAATAAACTCCGAACCGGGGGGTCGCTAGAGGACAAGCGTTATACTCCCACCTCGGAGTTATTTCCGTTTACAGTGTATGCGACAAAACTGCAGGTGCTGGGCTGTGGATTTCACGTGCTGGGCTATAATAGTGTAAACATTACACTCGTCCATAGCCTGAAAGGAGCGCTTGGAACTGACGTCTACACAATGTGGTGGCCACGTGTGCAGAAGGAGCACGTAAACACGAGCCAGCAAAGCGGCTCCAAAGCGTGCACTCAGCGTCGAGGACACCCAGGTCCGAGAGAAGCGTCGCGCGGAACAGGAGCGTCTTGGCTACGTAGCGAAACGTGGTGTAGACCGCAAATGTATGTATACAATGTATACATACGATTATATTATTTGAATTACGTGCACACCCATAATTAAATTAATGTGTAACACTTCTGCCGCGATGCAATGTGCCATGTGAAGCGATGATAATGCTCAAGCCTCAGACATTATGAACAATGACGCATACAACGCCTCAAGCAAACACGTCTCCAGGTATTTTCTGTGGGCTACTCAAACAGCAGTGGTGCACACAAGGTAACGTGTAAATCAGCTCACCACTCTTTTATTGGACTAAACACTGAATAAATTACATGTCACATTCGCCGCCAACATCACCACTAAGTGTCGTCCATCAAAGCAAAGAGCACACAAAGCTTCGCTTACATCGATTCTTACATTGCGTGGGATCCACCTAATATTTTTTTTGATAAACTTTGTATTTTATCCTTTGGTGGCGTTGACAAGACTACTGTCTCACTGGAACGCTATGTAGAGCTCACTTTTCATGCAAGCGCGGCCGTCACAAAACCAACTTAAAGCAAGGCTTTAGCTCCTCCTTTCCTCCGCATCTGGTTGGCTTTGGAATGACGTTAGTGCCTCTCCCCAACCTTTGACGTGAAGCTTTACACTCTCCACTTTTCTCCTCTTGCTCTCCGTTTATTGGCGCCAAACGACGAATTTTCGCCAGGGAAACAAAGGCATATATATATTCGTATAGGAATGCTGTCGCACTTAAAATTAGTAGTCATGCCATCGGCGCTGACGTCAAACTAACGTCGTAGCCGTCGTCATCTTGTTGCTGTCGTCACACACAGGCTCGCGTCACACACACAATTTATTTCCTTAATACATAAACAACTTATTCCGTCTGGTAACGCTTTGCACAACTCCAAACGACGCAAGGTATTCATTTTTAATCCTGCAAAATGCTTCGCATGACATCGATCCTCACTGTGCGTGGGATCTACTCATTGGATGAAGACAATGCCTTTTTTGGCAAATTGCCGTCACTTTTCCCCATTGGTTTTGTGTGTTTCGAGAGCCTGGAGGTAGTTCAGATTGAGAATGTTTGCCTACCCCGAAGATAGTGCAGCAAGAAAATTTAAGGAGTCCGACGCTCCTTCCACTCCGCTCGCGCGAAAAGTGACAGTAAAAGTCACGTAAGGATACTTACGTGATCTGAATGCGGAAGCATGATGACTTCTCTTAGTTACTACGTTAAGTTAAATATCTGCCTTAATCCACTTTAATCCACCTTGCTCTAAATGCAATAACCTTTATCCACTTTAATCTACGTTATTTCACCTTATTCTACCTTCATCCACGTTAATCCACCTTAATTGTCTTTATTCTACCTTAAATCCTCCTGGTTCTAATTTGTACCAACCGTAATCCACTTTAACCACTTCATTACGCAGTAATCCACGCTAATTCACCTTGATTCACCTTAATCCACCTTAATTCACGTTAATCCACTTTAATCCTCCTCAAGTCTCGCTGCTGATGATTTTTCTTGCCACTTGTTGCTGGCCACGCCGGCTTTTATGGCTCATGGTACATAAAATGCTCTCGCATTAAAAAAATGCCATTCGCGTTGACTTTACCCCAGTTTCGCCACCAACTTGCTCGGGAAAACACTGTAGTTCATTGACGTCAATTAGAGGTAGAATCAGCTCCCAACTTTGTCAGCACGATAGCGTTAAGGACCCCGTATCGCAGAATGTCCGTCGTTGGTGACACGCGTCCAGCGTCGACCGTCGTTCCAGCAAAAACCGTACCGAACCACGCATACCCAACCCCGCAGGCCGTCCACCTAGCGCAGGGAAGTTAATGAACTAATTGAATTTCTCAAGGTAAAATACGTCAGAAAAATCTTAAACTACGACCTACACACAACCTATAGACATGATAGCGTCGAATTTTAATTTGAATATACGAGAAAACATAATTCTTTTACGCGGAAGCTCAACACACACACCCCTTTTTCCAGCGTTTCTACCATTCATAGAGCGGTCATGGCCTTCACCGACGCGTGCAAATCTCAAAGGCTCTAAAGCGGCGCGCCCGGTTCCTTGAAACACCTCCAGATGTAGGCTCCTTGCATGTATAGGCTCCCTACCACATCGCGGCCCACGCAAGTGGCCGCGTTTCTACCAGAAAGCTCGCCTTCGTTCATAGCGTTCGCCGCCAGCGTTTCCCGGTAAACATTACGGTAACATATGTTGCAGTTGCGGGGAAGCGTGAGAAGCAGTCAGGGACCTTTGAATGCTATCGCATTCCACTCTTAAAGGCGAAGCTTAAGCGTCCTCCAAGTTGTTGTTTATTTCTCTTTTAGTGTAATATATAAAATAATTAAACAGATTTTCGCTTCTGGCTAAGTTCTTTTCTTTGGCTGAATGTTAGTAGGATGATCTCACATAAGATTTTGTCAGAATGGTAAAGTTTCATTTTAACACCAGTGACACAAAGCCACACGTAGAGAAGGATCTATACGGCGAAAAGAGTATACGCTGCGCCCGCCAGAAACGTGACATCAACAACTTTCAATCCACTCGCCTGGCGCACTTCGTCGTCGTTGGCAAGTCTGACAATCGGTGCCGCCGCAGAGCACCCCGCCTTAGAGAAGGAGACGCGGTCACAAGCGTGGGGGTGCGTGGGGCATATAGCTGACCGCTCTGGTAGAAAACGTCGGTCGAGACGAACACAACACGTGATGGTGTGAATGCGCTTAATACGTCGGGTGGAGTCGACGGTGGCCGCCTGGGGGACTTGCTGAGCACGAGCAGCCGGGTGGTGCTTGTTGAAGGACCAAGGAATGCGTACCCAGAAAGCAGAGGCTCCGGCAACGTCGTTGCCGGAGCCTCTGCTTGCGGGAATGAGGGGCGGCATGTTTCAGCGCCAGCACAGCCGCCTTGGATGCCGCACATGCCGCCCCCCCCCCCCCGCCCTGTTTCACTTCCGTTCCCAGAGATCGCGAGAGTAGCAGGCATACACGCTGTTTTATTTTCTGCACCAAATAGCACAGGCTGCTGTAGTGATAACTTGTGATAAGAGCATTTGCACATCTGCTGTCGGACTGTAAGGCTTGGAAGCCAATACACACGTAGCACCGGGGAAAATATGACTCAGAAGTAACAAAAAATATTTTAATAAATTCTTAATCAGTTATTTTAGAGGCAATATTGTATTTTGCGAAATTGAAGCCCGACAGTCATATGTTGACCGACAACAACTTCACAAAAATCACTGTATAGGTACTACGGCCGGCAGTGTTTTGGCTGTGGGCAGCCCTGAACCCAAACGAAAATTAAGTAGACTGTAAACGGAAATAACTCTGAGGTGGGAGTACAATGCTTGTCCTCTAGCGACCCCCCGGTTGGGAGTTTATTATGATCCGTATGATCGGAGTGGAATTTTTACTCCGTGCGAGCGAAATTTTTGCGTGGAACCATCGGAGTTTTTTTTCTGCCTTTTTTATTTTTTGCTTTGGAATGGACGGAGTTTTTTTTTTATGTGCAACGGTAGTATAAAAAAAAGGTATCGTGTTAATGTGCGTGAAGGTTTTTATATGCAGAAGCTACTGCTCAAACTTGGAAATATGCACACAAGACCGCGTTAAATTCAATGATGCAAGTCGATGAAAGCACACAAACCATGACATAAAAACTTCGGAAACGCACAACGCAGAACTTTGAAAGACATCCCACGTACACGTGATACTCAAGAAGCAACGCTGCCAGTATATGTAGCCACGATACTGTGTACCTCGAAACCGCCTAGGGAGCAGCTGTGCTGTTTTCAGAATTACGACTCACATGCTCGTTCATACGAGATCTGCCTCTCTGCAATTAACAGAATACCTTAATCAACAAAAGACTGTTAATTCAGAATAGTGAGAGAAGTAGTTAATGGCTTAATTATTCAAAATTAGCATGCCATTCTGTGAGTGCTCAAGCGACTGCGCACACTGCCGGTGTTCGCGGCCAAAAAGTAGTGCGTTAGTTACAGTCAGCAAGAAAAATGTAAGTGCGTGTGCTTCATAGCAAAATCAGATTTTTGCGATATAGTGGTAGCGTAGCAAGAAATTATTGCATGTGAGCATGACCCGCAGCAGCCGACGGAACACCGAAAAGTGCGCAGTCATACATTTACTACACCGCACTACTTGCTCAGTGTCCTATATATAGCCTGTCAGTGACGCTGATCTCAGCACCCTACTAGTAAACGCCACCTGTTTCCCTGCTGCGCGGGCGCCAATGCTATGACAATTACGAATTCTATTCATTCTGATCCATAAAGCCATATTTTATTTGCTGCTACTGGCAAATGTGATTATCCGAGCTGCGGTACCGCCACAAGATTGGGAATGGAATAGAGCGCGCTCCGCGTCCATTCCTGGCTTCATTATAAAAAAAAAAAAAGAAGAGGGCGAGAGAGAGATAACGCCGCGATGAAGCCCGTGCCAGCGGAAGCTTTCACTACTGTTGGTCTGCACTCGCAATAGACAGGATGGATACATGGACGTCACCGGTGCACTATTTGATATTTCTTTTGGTGCTGCCATACAGGGCCACCCGTAGTGCCAAAGTACTGCAAGCACTAGCACCCAAGACAATCGCGTTTAGAGAAGTTTTTGTTGAGTTAATACAGTGAACTCTCACTTGAGTGAACTTCAAGGCACCGAAGGAAATAGTTCACTTAACTGAAAGTTCACTAAACTGAATATTCACTAGTCCAACATAAGACATGGCATACAGAGTCAAAAGTTTGAAGTGCAATTCATGGAGCAAAAGACATGGCATTCATAGTGTTAGAAATGTGTGAAATGGACTTTGTACATATCAACAAGTACAAGGTTCAAAACAATTATAATGCTGCCTTTCTCACTTAGAAAAAAAAAATCTGTAATCTTCTGAACTTGTACTTTTAAAGCACAGGAAGTAACAAAACTGCCCAAAGAGTCAATGTTTTTGTACACTTCTTCTGGCACAGCTTGCTGTTGAGACACAAAGTCTTTCAACTTTCCAATGTGCCCTGCAACCTCAGATAGAGTTATAGGGCTTGAAACTGGCTCGGCAGTTGCCTCTTCTTCAGGACGAACGCTGGAAACAATCTCCAGATCCGTCTGTCCAGCACAGGTAATCAGTGCACTGTCACATTGTGCATAGTCTTCAAACGAAGTATTGCTATCGACCTCCAGCTCATGACAAAAATAAGCCTTGGTCCTCTGAGCGAGTTCGTTAAACGGAAATATTGACTGTTCCGAAATTCGCTTAAGTGAAACACTTTTGCATAGAATCTATAAGAAAACTGCCGGGGATTTTTAAAAAGTTCGTTATTCTGAAATATTCGATAAACTGACGTTCGTACAACTGAGAGTTTACTGTAATATGACTTTCGGTCCTCAATTTCTGAATTGCAACGTTTCCTCTGTAACTTCTAATTAAGCACTAATTTATTATAACCTTATTAATTATGAGCCATATCTTGCGCGATACCGAGTTCTTAGTGGTCACAAAGACACATAACCTGATAGAATATCGGTAAATAACCTAAGAAACACCACCTTTTTTATACAATTCCGGGCAGCTGAAGACAGAAATAGCAGAGAGAGGAAACGCAGCGAGGTCAACCAGGCGAGCATCCGGTTTGCTACCCGGGCAGCTGAAAGAACACACTGTATTTGTGACATGAAGTCACACAGCAACAAAATGATTAAGAGACGGTTAGCTATGACTATAGGACACAATGTTCTCATTCAACACCGAGAAACTGGTGCAAAAATAATACAAATGATATAAAACTGACAAATGGACACTGTATACATACTGACGGCGCAGAAACCATTTAGGGAATTAAAATTTTTGGCGCGCGCCTTCGTGCAGCTGTTACGTAGGATGTTTCTAAAGCTGCAGCCTACAATTCTGCGGCACTACACATCCGGTACATGGGGTACATAAGCTCGGCCTGCTGTTTACCGGAGCATTCTTTACCATTTAAGCCCAGTCAAGCCGGCGGAAAGAGGGGGGTCTTCAGACATATATGACACTCCCCCTCCCCCCTACCCAACTGGCACCCGGGGCTCACAGCCCCCCGGCGCCCCCGTTACTACGCCACTGCACAAACCTTCGAAAACAGCGAGCGGGAGACCGCAGTACAGGAGAGTTAATTGCGGCCTACGTGTCATTGTTCGTATTCTCTTCATGCACACAATATGTTCCGTAAAGCGAACATAAACGAGGACTTTGCGCGCATGATCGTTCATTTAGGTATCGCGTAGCTTTCTAGCGGAAACGGCGATGCCAGTATAGACACCGTTGGCAGCTGAAGGAAGTGGTTGTTTACGCTGCTCTATCGACGGGCCTACGCTTGCTGACAATTTGGGATACGAGGCAAGCTGTACACCTCGGAAGCTAAATAATGAGTCTTCATGATAATACGTAAAGATACGCCCATGTTCGTACTCGCAGTTAATTTAGGGAAGTGCCGTTGAGTGGCGTGGGCGGCTTGCTGTCGAAAACGGCGACGTATCGATGCCGACCCTGCTCCGTGTTGTCGCTTCTCGCTTTTTGTGTGTGCACTGTACGAAATGAGGAATAGTTTATTTCAAACCCATGTGGTCAAATTTGAACTACAGAAGGAGTTTGCTTCATCCTGACGGCTTAATTACCTTCAGGTCAGTCGCTCAGTTTAGTAGAACTTGTTGTTGGGCGAGTTGGTAGACATTAGCGAACATTGTTTAACTGCGCGAACAAACGAACCACAAGGACAGCGAGGGACAAGGACGAGCGCAGACTTGCAACTAAAGTTTATTCCACAACGTACACATATAAGTACACACCCGACATACACCACTGCGCGTGCGCGAAAAAAGGCAAGGTAAAAGAAAAGTAAAACCTTGTATAAGCGAAACGCGACCTACCTACGCTCGTCAATAAACCTCATCTCACTGTTATGTAAATAAACTGAGGTGTCACACTGACTGATATTAAATAGAAGGGACAACAATGTGTCAGTGACACCTCAGTTTATTTACATAACAGTGAGATGAGGTTTATTGACGAGCGTAGGTAGGTCGCGTTTCGCTTATACAAGGTTTTACTTTTCTTTTAACTTGCCTTTTTTCGCGCACGCGCAGTGGTGTATGTCGGGTGTGTACTTATATGTGTACGTTGTGGAATAAACTTTAGTTGCAAGACTGCGCCCGTCCTTGTCCCTCGCTGTCTTTGTGGTTCGTTTGTTCGCGTAGTTAAAAACAATGTTCGCCAGTCGCTCAGGTCCGCCAGCAGCAGACGCCTGATCTACGCGGCTGTGACATGTAGGCTTGACCTCGGCTGAACGCCATCGGCATCGGTTCAAACTGTGTGTGCGGATGGTAAGGGCTGAAGTTCGTGCAGCCAACAACGCAACACCACTTGCCTCCCATCTCTTGCACGTCTACTGGGAACGCAACTTCTTGCGACAGCAACTTGTCACGCCATGCATGCACCAACCAGCTCACGATTATTGACTCCTCGACGCGCTCGTCGCTGTCGTCTGCATAATCCCGGCATGCTCTTCATGGAACACTCCTGACGTCAAACACAATGTGGCCTGTGACTGAGGAGGAGGCAAGGTGTGTGTGTGTGTGTGTGTGTGTGTGTGTGTGTGTGTGTGTGTGCGTGTGCGTGTGCGTGTGCGTGTGCGTGTGCGTGTGCGTGTGCGTGTGCGTGTGTGTGTGTGTGTGTGTGTGTGTGTGTGTGTGTGTGTGTGTGTGTGTGTGTGTGTGTGTGTGTGTGTGTGTGTGTGTGTGTGTGTGTCACTTAAACAACACTGAGAAAAGAGTTTTTAAAAGACAATTTTTAATTGTTTGAGCCAGAAAAATTATCTATTAGGATAAAAAGCATACGCTCCCAATGAAATGTTTAATGTTTGTTTTTCGCAGGCTTGCAGTGGAAAAATAATCAGAGAAATAATTCAGTCAAGACTATAAAACTGATCAGCCAAACTATGGAGTTTGAATAACACCACCTCTGACTAGCATACCGAAGCCTTTATGCGAAAAATCATTGCAGCTGTTAGCGTAAAAGGTTGCCTGCATGCTATGTCCATATAAATCTAATGAAATCCAATCGCAATAGTAAGCCTTGCGAACTAATAGCTTTAGTTTCCAAGAGACGAGCGTTGAAACGAAAATTCAGAGGAATAGTGTAAAACTTGAGTGGCCACTGAAGATTACATTTATGCAAGGCAAACGGATGAACCTGCGTGACCATCATAAGAAGTTCGATAAATCGCAGATGCCTTCATAGCTCGACAGCTTAGCTGGCGAAATGCAGGAATTGCTTTCGCTCAGTTCTATTGCTTTCCCATCATCCACTTCTGGCGATAGATTTATCCTGGTAAGTAAGCAGAGTGCCACTCTAACCACTGACGATACGTGGAAAGGAAAATAATGGTATTATAAGGCTATAGTGCTGTAGTGCTAGCCGCCTGGTTAGCTCAGATGGTAGAGCTGCTGCCCCGGAAAGGCGGTGGTCCCGGGTTCGAGTCCCGGACCAGGACGAATTTTATGCGAAGCATATTACGAGAGCTCAACCCAGCTCCTCAGGCGCGGCGGTGTCGCCATGAAATCACGTGACACCATGACGTCATGACAGAGGAGAAGTGGCTTTGGCTCAACTCTTGCAAGACGGGCTGGGTGGGAATCGAACCAGGGTCTCCGGAGTGTGGGACGGAGACGCTACCACTGAGCCACGAGTACGATGCTTCAAAGCGGTACAAAAGCGCCTCTAGTGAATGCGGTGTTGCCTTAGAAACGAGCTGTTTCTAAGGCGTGCGTCTCTTGCTCAGGCGCACATTTCGTTGCCGCGCCGAACGCTGCTTTGCTCGACGCTCACCGCGTCCAATGCGGGGCTCGTAGTCGCTGCCCTGTAGCCCATTGTCTTACACCCCTTGGCGGGTCGACGGGAACGCTGTCGCGTTCCACTCTTGAAGGCGAAGAAGTAATGCATGAGTTGTTTCTTCGTCTAGCCGAACCAAATATAGCCAAGCAACAGCAGTTCACCAGGCTAAACAGTGGTTCAACAACTAAAATAAAGGCTAGTATGCTTCGCATCCTGGGCTTAACCTTACCTAAGCCACAGCCATTTTTTTTCTTCAACTTTGAGGCTTTTCTTTCGAGGAACCCGTATGGGTTTCCTTTGTAGCAACAGCTACGAACGGGTGGATGTCTCATTTTCCCTTTATTCAGTGCTGTATAATGCTAATATAATATTTGTAATAAAATATGGTACTTGCAGCTGCAACAGTTGTCGTCGAAAGGACAACAAGCAACATATGGACGTGAAAATTTCACACTGAAAGCAATAAGGAAGCGGTCAACGTTGGAAAAGCCCTCCCTCCGCCTTGGTACAGTCCTCCAGACGCACCGCGAATGCATCCACTGTGGAACAGAGGCAGTGGTCGTACATTTAGTCCCACGTTTTTGGACGGGCATGCTGCAAGCTATTAGAATTTATTGTTGGGGGCAGCGTATATACGCCTTCCTCTCAATCACAAACAACAACACACAACTGTTGAGTGGATTGAAGTCAGGCAAGGCCGCTCTTAGGAACTGCGTAAGTCCGGAAACATGCACGGGTGCTGCACCATTGCGGAACCACCTTGTTCCTGTGGGCAGGCACGGAATCTTTCCGGGACAGCCACAATCAAGCTCTGAAGTGGGACGGGCTCCAGGGTAGAGCCAACTCCTCTAGAACTTAGATCAGGTAGCTTTAACCATTCACTTTCATTCACTGGTAGGCAAAAACGAGGAATATGTTGGCGACAGTCAACGTGACTCCAGCGCACACAAGTACGGAGGCCAGGTGTCCCTTCCGAATAACGTATGCCAACTACATTCATTCACTTACTTGACCAACGGAAACAAGATACTGTCGTTTTGGCGGTTGAAATTCGTCGAACAGCACTGCACGATGCCGTTCCTGAGGGAAACGCTTAAGCATATTGACTTCCAAAGTGCGTCTTGTAGAATTTGATGGAACACAAGCCGAGCTAGCGTGTTGTGGTGTTTCTAAATGAAACCTGATGTATGCCTTAAGTTCTTTTGCAAATTCAGCTAGCTTCGCTTCATTTCCTGCTTGATCTGAGCTGCCTGACAGTTCTGGCTGTCGTACAAGCTTGTACTGTACGAGCTCTTTCATTTCTGGCTGGATGGTTGACTATAATATATTTTCTCCTGAAAGCATTATAGGGCCAAATGGACTGTACCATGAGTGATTGTACCACTATAGAGATTTCCACAATTTTCTTCTGCCAGGTCACAGACCTGGAGAGCAACAATATCTTGGTGCGAAGGAATTTAGAAACTACTACCTTGAAAGTGCGTAAGCAAGCAAGTTTACCAATTCAGATGGAGCAATATAAATAACAAAAAAACAAAGGTGAAATATTATCTTTATCTAACAACGGCGCCAAACGTTGCACCTTGTAAAATACATGGCTCAAGGTTTTTGCCAAGCGCACTGCCCTTATTACGACATCCTTGCCTCTTTTTGCCGCTGGTCAAAATGTATTCTACAAGGAGGATCAATGATGGGCTCCGTAATAAGACCACGAAGGCGGGGACACGTGCAGTGCTGGGAGAGTCGGGGAGAGCTATTGTGCGCCCTCATGACGTCACCAAAGGGGGCTCCGGCTTGCGTCATCGAGCCGAGGGTGCTGGTCGTGTCTCGCCACCGAGGATCTAATTATACACATAAACCGCGCAAGAGCCGCATAGGTGGTTGAGACGGGAGGGTGTCGAGTTTTCCGCCCATGGTATTCCCCGTGCTGTTCTCCCCTTAACGCCCCTCTGATGCAGCATCCACTACCTCTCCCGACTCCCCCCTCCTAACCTCTCCCAGTCTTCCCTTCCGCCCTTCCCCTATCTGTCCTGCCGTCCAAATGACGGGCTCACAGCGGCTCATTCACGCCGCAGGAACCCCGTCTCACGTGCCCGGAACGGGGAGCCCCATATGCCGTCTGAAAGGGCCTTGCGGGACTAGCTATAGAACTATTATAGGGGAAGGGAGCTGGGGGTCAAGCGTGTGTGTGGTGCTGCAAGGAGGTTCGTGGCACATTTTGCAGCGTCACACATGGTGCCCGTATACGGAGAGAGTGACGACTAGGAATAGTTCGTGCCAGTGGGAAAGAGACCCGAATCCGTACGGCTCAACAGCGATCATCACATGTGTTTGATCTGTATTCGGATTCCCCAGCACAGAAGTCGATGAAAGTTAGCGTCAACTGTCGAGCTTTTGGTTCCTTCCTTCCTTCGTTTATTGTTTTCTTTAATCAAGAGAACGAATCATTTAATACTACGAGATGAGCAATAAGGTCTCGCTTACCTGTAACTTACGGCTAAGGAAAAATACTCGAATATCTTAGCAAAGATACAGCCTGCACACGTTCTTTACGATGGCGCGATTTAGAATAATCCCCAAGTCTGTTTTCATTGGACATCAAGGTCATAATCCAGTGCACTTTTCTGAAAACCTTGAGGCCACGACTCGCGCTCAGAGTGCGCCGACGCAGCGTATTCCAACCTCCTCCGCTAAGTTACGCTGATCTTAAGCCTATATATTCGGGTAGCCCTCCGGTCTCACGCAATGTGCTAACGCTGTTGCAACCACAAAGAATTCATAGTTTCTGTATAAATGACCTACAGAGCCACGTCTCGTCCAACGTTGCATCCTTAATTTTCTTTGCGAATCCTCAATCTGACCGCGCTTAAGGTCATCTGCCTATAAGACAACAACCTAAGGCGATGCTCGTCTTCGCAGCCGACGAGAAATGCAGTTTACCGCGCAATTTAATTTCCTGAGCTGCGTAACTATGGGGCGGTCGAAAACGCCAGCTGACGCGCCGAGCACAAGTATAGAGAGCACCGAAAAGCACCGCTGCGTATGCTTGCGTTGCACAAGCGTGGGCATATACGCTACATAAGTGGATGCGCGCCTCCGCGTCCAAGGCTCTATCTTCTCCGAGCAGCGAGAGACTGCCAGGCGGCAAGGGCGTCCCTCTCGCGGAACCGATCTGCCCATCAACCGCGCCCGATTATACGCCGCACAAGCCGTGGGGGAGACGAAGGTGTTGCCCGTTTTGTAACGAGGTCCGTGCTCGCATCCGTGGCGAGTCGGCGGCGCGGTGCGGAACGGGGACCCCGGCATCGTGTACGAAGAAGGCACCGCGTTCGCTGCCGGTCGCGCTGCCGCTTCACGCTTACAGGCGCGCGCTCGTGGAGCTGCCCCGCGCTCGCAGCGGACCCCGCCGCGGGTCGGACTCGCTCGCGGTCCCATCCGTCTCCGGCGCCGTCCCAAGGCGAATGCTTCACGATGATGAATCGCCCCAGAATGGAGTTGGTCAGAAGGGGGAGGAAGGAGGCCTCTTCTCCGACGCCTAACTTCTTCAACCCCCGTAGGAAGGATAGGTACCCCTCCGCGTGAGAGAGAACCTTGCTGCAACGCTCCTCTTTTGCCACTTCTTTTTTTTTTTCGTTAAGTCCTACGCACCAGCCCCCCACATCCCTGCCTCATTTTGCCTCTACCTCGCTTCCCTGCCTTCCACAAGTTCGCCCCGGTTTGCTAGGAAGCTAGCCTCCTTCTTGTTCTTATACTGCGACGGTTAACGTAAAACTGCGCGTCCTTCTTCTTCTTCTTCTTTCTGCGCCTTCTCCGTCTCCGTCCTCCTCCTACCTGGCGAGTGAACAAGAATGCCGCGCGCTCTCGAGATGGGCTCTTCTGCCACGGCGGTTTCAACGCACCGATTTAGAAGGCGTCGTGACGACGAGCGTTGTTTCGAGCCGCTGACGGTTGAAGCTGCGCGGCTCGAAGGCGGTCAAATACTGCCGCGGTCACGGGCACGTTATTACTGCCGACGCTCCTGCGCCGTGGACTGCGCGGGCACGTGGCGGCAAGGAGCTTGGCACGGAGCACGAAGTTGCACAGCTTGTTTGGCGTGCACATGGAACACAACGCGGTGCTTGTATGTTGCGCCAGCGCTGTTCAGATCGGAACAGGCCCAGGGGGCTCGTGGCACTGACGTCGAGCCGCCGGTTCGGGTGGATTTCTAGGTGGCCCGGTGCCCTTACTGCTTCCTCTTAAATCGTCCTCAAATGCTCTGTTTTACAATATGTCCTCTTTCATAAATGCGAAACGTGGCGCGCAAGGGCAGAGTTTGCGGCGAACACAACAGTGAGCTTTACGGAATCAGCGACGCGGTTATACGGCTGATTTCGATGAAGGAGTCCAACATTCCCTAGATGTAGCCGTTATGAAGATGCGGAGAAGGGCACGTGAGGGGACGAGAAACTGCGAGAAAGGAAGCGCTTGGAACCATCCCATTCATAAGCAGTGGCTATCGTCACGACGCCGATTGAAGTGGAAGCGAATACCGAACGAATTCACCTTCAGTCATTTAGTTTACTTAGTTCGCAATTAGTTGGGGTTTTTTGCCGCAGTAGCCATGCCTGACTATATTGTACCAATATGGTGGTAAGGTGATATTTAGGAAGATCTAAACGCCAAAGAACAGAGGAAGCAGTGGTCGGCTGCTATTGGAAATTGCAATGAAGCTCATCTAAAGCCGCAACCCACGTAGAATCCGCATACGTATTGTTGATTCATGAATCATCAGGCATGTTTTTGAATTATCAGCATCACTGCTTGTGAAGCGTTCACGCATTTTAGAAAGAACGAAAGAAAGAAAAATGAACGCGATTCATTCATGTTGATAGGGAAGCCGATAGATATAGGGTTGATAGGCTCTAAAGGCTGTGCAACAAATGCTTGTAAGTGTGAATTCAATGGCTATTCACAGCATCTCGAACTATCTTGTGCGTGCGTCCGTGCGTTCGTTCGTGCGTGTGTGTGTATATGTGTGTAAACTAATAACTACTCTAGTGCTTTAGAAAATAGGGTGGGCATTAAAGGACACTTGTCTCAATGTAGGGTAGGAAACCGCCCTGTCACCCTTATCTATCTATCTATCTATCTATCTATCTATCTATCTATCTATCTATCTATCTATCTATCTATCTATCTATCTATCTATCTATCTATCTATCTATCTATCTATCTATCTATCTATCTATCTATCTATCTATCTATCTGTCTGTCTGTCTGTCTGTCTGTCTGTCTGTCTGTCTGTCTGTCTGTCTGTCTGTCTGTCTGTCTGTCTGTCTGTCTGTCTGTCTGTCTGTCTGTCTGTCTGTCCGTCCGTCCGTCCGTCCGTCCGTCCATCTATCTATCTATCTATCTATCTATCTATCTATCTATCTATCTATCTATCTATCTATCTATCTATCTATCTATCTATCTATCTATCTATCTATCTATCTATCTATCTATCTATCTATCTATCTATCTATCTATCTATCTATCTATCTATCTATCTATCTATCTATCTATCTATCTATCTATCTATCTATCTATCTATCTATCTATCTATCTATCTATCTATCTATCTATCTATCTATCTATCTATCTATCTATCTATCTATCTATCTATCTATCTATCTATCTATCTATCTATCTATCTATCTATCTATCTATCTATCTATCTATCTATCTATCTATCTATCTATCTATCTAAATATAAAGGCGTGATTATTCGGAAGGTAACCACTATAATAGCCTCAACACTCCTGACTATTTTCCCGACCTGAGTGAACACGAAAACACTCATAATTGGATGGAATTAACAGTTGTGAAACGAGGAATGCCGCTGGATCTAACGTTCTGAAAGGGGACTTGCCCTTTGCCGAGCCAGCAACTCTTACAATGATGAGGGTCCGTCCCGGTTTCCATGTCCAGTCAAAGATAATGTCCGGATCATGGCGCATTTCGGCCTGATGGATGGCATTTTACGTTTTTATGGGAGTGTTCAACGTCTAAGAGAAAATAATTAAATTTACGTGTCCACTGTGCATGAGCTATATATGAGCACATATAAGTGGTTGCTGAATAAGTGGCTCGTGTTTGTTCGTAATCGTCAGAAGTATATATACGCACTGTTGACAAGGTGAGTTTTGCGTTTGATCTTTTGCTATGAAAATCGTTTTTCAGTGGTTTCATGGCGCCTGTTATGCCGTCGTCCGTGTTGTGTGTGCAGTCATTATTCCCGGAGAAATTGCGATGGAGCGATAAAATGTGTGATGCACCATGGTGTAGTGGAAGTGAGATATTGAAATTCGTGTGTCGTGGCGCCGCTCTTAAAGGCTGATGCGCGGTGCGTGTTTACCTCATGTAAGTGTTCATTTGTCTACTGATTGTCGCCTATTAAATGTACGTGTGAGCATGCAAGAAAAAAGCGTTCACATTCGTGTTGTTCCTTTTTCTACCACTGGTAGGAAGATTGAGGCTTGATGTGACAAAGAGTGGTCTAAACGGGACACGTCGCTCGATCCAAAGTTTCGACAAGGTGCACCAACGGAACAAGTAACGTTTCTTCGCAGTAGTACACTAAATCACAGGCCATGCCTCACGTGAACATTTGTATCTCCATCTGGAATTCCAAACGATACTGCACAGCCAGCTAATTGCAGAATGCGCCGCCTAACACCGATTCCCACAGTGCATGAGAATCAGCATAATCTTGTTGTTTTTTTTTTCGTTCTCTAGAACTCTCGTTTTTGCGGGCAGAATACGAACGCATTGAACTTGTCTCTCCTGGGACATGCAGTCACGATGTTTGTCATTGACTATAGGTCAAGTCAGTTGACAAATTATTTTATTGCGAATGACTTAAAGCTTGTATAGCTTTAATAAGAATTTGCTCCACGTAAAACGGGTGAAAACTCATTCGTTCAAAGGTGCGCAAATTTTTGCTTGGCTGCAGAACCGTGAGCTATCGGCCGCCTCTTCGACGTGCAGGCGAAAATAAACAAATCCATTCACGCATAGGTTTGCGCCACTGGCGCGTATATAGCCGTCCGTGACACTGTTGGTGTACAAGGAGAGCGGTCGCCTCCAGCGGCGTTCCTTCGCGTCAGAAACAATCCGGTTGCGCGCGGTGGACCTTCCCGTCAGCCGTGAGAGATCCTCATGAACGCGCGGGTCACGAGCACGCGCGCGCATGGCGGGACCCGCCGGCGGCCTCTCGCCATGCGCGCAGCGTGATTGCCCGGCCCTTCGTTTCCGTAGGCGCAGCGGCGAGCACACGCTAGACGTGTACGCGGCGCAACTCGTTCCGGCCATCGATCATTTACGCGAGTTTCATGGGCAACCGAGACGCATGAATATGCATGGCACAGCTGCTCTCGCAACCGCCGCATGCAAGTCTCCTCTCTTCGTCGGTGCACTGCAGCACCGGCTCACGCGCGAGGCAATTGACGCGCCAGGGCACGAGGCGTCGCGGTTGGTTCCGGATCGGTCTTAACCTGAGCCCTAATCGGCCGCTAAGCGGCGTGAAATTTTCCGAGTGCAAACTCAATCCCTTCCTCAAAGCTGCCCTGAGCATGTTTCCTGGTCGCGACTTTGTTACGAGAAGACCAGCTCAACTGCCGACGTGAAGCCGTCATACGGCGAACTGAGCGAAGGAAAGCGTAAAGGGAAAATTAATTTTATTGTAATTGGTGCGTAAATTCCCTATGAATGAGGGTTTCATTTACGATAAGATTGATATGCTTAATAAAGGGGGAAAAGAAACTGAACGTGACAGAAGAGATAACTTGCCGCCCATCGGAGCCGCATCCATAAACACCGAATACAGGACGCGTGCGATGCTCTGCCTGTTGAGCTATGCTGTAACGGCTGTCCCTTTGTCTAGTTTCTTGAGTATCTATAAGTGTGTTACATAGCCTAGCTCATATAATCATATAGATTGCGTTCGATCGTGTATACATAGGGTTCGTTGTGCGATCATGTACATTGCGGCCATTTTGCTGTTTTCCTTGTTCTTCGGTTCTCTGACGCCGTAATTGCAATAATGGATGCGAAACTCCGTGAAATAATCTCTATACATCTCCAGGCTTGGATTGGCACCCGACATCGACACACAAAAAAAATGACGAGAGCCAGTGGGGCTATACTAGTCAAGGTGCAACCAAATTAGGAAAGCCCCCAACCTTCAACAAAAGACAATACTTCACCAGAACAGGAATTGGCCTCCTTGGTGCAGTATCCGGCCACTACCTCCGTCATGACTCCTACAATTAATTCATTATCCTCAGTCCCCAGCAGCTGCCGATGGTCAGTCCTGCAACGTAGCAGAGAGTGCTAAGAATATCTGGACCCAGATAGGCCGCCACTGGAAACTGGACCAGGCCACATTCAACACACGAACCCTTTCGAGCGAAGCTATCTTAGCAGGACTGATAGAGGAACTATCAACATTGTGTGGAATATTATTGGCCTTAGTGAGATTAGAGGAACTCGGGAAGCTTGTACAGGGCTGACTAACGGCCGCGTCCTTTGCCAGAGAGGTCGTCCATTTAAGGGTGAACACGGGGTAGGAGAAAAACGAAAAGGATGGAAAGGTAGGGACGTCAAACAGATGCACGTCCGGCTTGCTACCCCGCACAGGGGAAGGGATTTAAGGGAAAAAGGAAAGGAGAGGGAGGGAAGAAGGTACTACCGATAGCAGTAGTTGTAATAAAGCTAAATAGGAGATATAGACTAAATCCAGTACAAGCCTACGCTCCGACCTCTAGTAACGATGATGAAGAAATGGAACGGTTTTATGAAGATGTTGAATTAGTGATGAGGAAAGTGCAACCTCAGTGTACTGTAATCATGGGCGACTTCAATGAAGAAGTGGGGAAAAGGCAGGCTAGGAATTAAGCAATTGGCAACTACGGCATCGATTCTAGGAGCACTATAGAGGAGAGATGCTAGTAGAATTCGTGAAAATGAATAAGCTCCGATGAATGAATACCTTCTTCAGGAAGCGTAGCAACAGAAAGTGGACTTGGAAAACCTCTAATGGAAAAACAAGAAATGAAATAGATTTCATACTTTCTGCCTATCCCAGCATAGTAGAGGATGTAGAAGTGTTAGATAGGGTAAAGTGCAGTGATCACAGGTTGTGGAGCTCTAGGATTAACCTCAATATGAAAAGAGAAAGAGTAAAATTTGTCAGGAAGAGACAGGCTAACCTACATGCGGTAAGGGTAAAAGCAGGCCACTTCAGGCTGGAGCTCGCAAATAAATATTCAGTTTTGGAACAGGAAGGTGAAGATAACATAGAAGTAATTATTGAAACCGTAACCAGGCTAGCTTCAGAGGCAGCAATTGAAGTGGGAGGTAAGGCACCAAGGCAACCAGTAGGTAAGCTCTCCCAAGTAACCAAGGACCTAATAAAGAAACTGAAATAACAAAAGTGTTCAACTCAAGAGATCAGATAGAATTCGCGTAACTGTCAGAATTGATCAACAAGGAGAAGGTAAGGGATATCCGAAATTATAACGTGAGAAAGACTGCGGAAGCAGTAAAACATGAGTGAAATATTAAATCAACGAGAAGAAAAATTTGCAGGGGACAAGTCAAGATGTACGCGCTGAAAGATAGGCAGGGTAATATCATTATCAATCTCGAAAATATAGTAAGAGCAGCGGGAGAATTCTATACTGATCTGTACAGTACCCAAAGCAGCAGTAGTAATGAAGAGGTTGTTACACAGGCTTCTTCTTAACTAGCGATGAAGTTAGAAGGACTTGCAAGACATGAAACGGGGTAAAGCGGCAGGAGATGATGGACTACCAGTCGATTTAATCAAAGATGATGGAGACCTAATGTTTGAAAAACTAGAGGCCTTTTATACAAAATGTCCCACACTTCAAGGGTTCCAGAGAGTTGGAAGAATGCCAACATTATACTAATCCACAAAAAGGGAAACGTTAACGAATTGAGAAATTATGGCCCCATTAGCTTATTTTCAGGATTGTATAATATATTCACCAAGATAATTTGCAATAGAATAAGGGCAACACGACTTCAGTCAAAAGACAACCGGCTGGCTTCAGGAAGGGATACTCTACAAGGGATCACATCTATGCCATCAATCAGGTTATCGAAAAATCTGCAGAGTACAATTAATTTCTCTATATGGCTTTCATAGATTATGAAAAGGTATTTGATTCAGTAGAGATAACATTAGTCGTAGAGGTATTACGTGATCAAGGAGTACAGGGGGCACACGTGAATATCCTGGAAAATATCTACAAACATTGCACATCTACGTTGATTCCCCAGAAGAAAAGTAGAAATATACCTATAAAGAAAGGGGTCATGGTCAAGGAGACACAATCTCTCGTACACTATTCACTCCTTGCTCGGAAGGAGTATTCAAGCTATTTAACTGGGAAGGCTTAGGAGTGAGGATCAATGGCGAATATCTCAGCAACCTTCGGTTTGTAGATGGCATTGTCCTGTTCAGCAACACTGGCGACAAATTGCAACAAATGAATGAGGACCTTAGCTGAGAAAGTGTAAAAGTGGCGTTGAAGATTATTCCGCAGAAGACAAAGATAATGCTCAAGAGCCTGGCAAGGGAACAGGAGTTCAAGATCGCCAGCCAGCCTCTAGAGTCTGTGGAGGAGTACCATTTATCTAAGTCATTTACTCACAGGGGACCGTGACCATGAGAAGGAAACTTACAGAAGAATAAAGATCGGTTAGAGTGCATACGACAGACATTGCCAGATCGCGACTGGCAGATCACCACTTTCATTGAAAAGAGAGATGTATAATCAATGAATCCTACCGGCGCTAAGACGTGGGGAAGAAACTTGAAGGTTGGCAAAGAAGATCAAGAACAAGCTAATAACCATGCAAAGATCGATGGAACAAAAATTTTAGGCGTAATGTTAAGAGACAGGAAGTAAGCGGTGTGGATCAGAGACCAAATGGGGATATCCGATATTCTAATTGACATTAAGAGAAAAAAATGGAGCTGGGCAGGCCATGTATTGCGTAGAATGGGGAGCCGGTGGACAATTAGAGTTGCAGAATGGGTGCCAAGAGAAGGGAAGCGCAGTCGAGGGCGGCAGAGAACTAGGTGGTGTGATGAGATTAGGAAATTCGCATGCGCATGTTGTAATCAGTTGACGCAGGTCAGCAGTATACTCGGAGATGGCAGGGAGAGGCTTTCGTCCTGCATTAGGCACAAATAAGCTGATGACGATGAACACCAGACCGTTCTTATTCTAGCAGATACTCCCCTGAATGGTTCGCTGTGCCGCTTAGGTCTCGATTCTAGCTAATCTGTTTTGTTTTTTTATGCAATGCTGCTCTCAGAGCTTACTAAAGTATTGCTAGAGGGAACTGCTGGAGCTATAGTGTTTACGAGAGCTGCAAACGCGGTGGTTCAGCCAGTGCGAGAATAATTATTAGTATACATGTATTTGTCTAAACTTTGTTAACCCGACTTAAAGCAGCTCTGTGACATTGCAAGCTGATAACCTCCAGCAATATATCGCTTCATAAATGTAACAATAGGTGGCGTCCAAATCCGCGTCCCAGCGACGGCTTTCTCTGGA
Source organism: Dermacentor albipictus (assembly GCF_038994185.2). Classification (NCBI taxonomy): domain Eukaryota; kingdom Metazoa; phylum Arthropoda; class Arachnida; order Ixodida; family Ixodidae; genus Dermacentor; species Dermacentor albipictus. The sequence goes on along the minus strand of NC_091824.1, from coordinate 62,680,955 downwards.
TAACTGAAACATATCTCGAAGACTATGGTTTTGCTGGCTGCATGCCCCGGAAGCTAAACGGGAGTCCGAAACACGTCACAGATGCCATGCTTTAGACATCGTGCATCTATTCGCAATGACTGTGCATGCTTGGAGAGGCTTATTATCCTCTCAGTTGAGAAAAGTTGGACCGCTTCGAAAATTGAGACGGTAAATGCGGATAACGCATAGTAAATAAAGCGACAAGAACGTCTGAAGCCACAAGCACGAAGATCAGACAAACCCGTCCATTTTATATTCATTATTTCCATGGTAACGATCACTGTGCCAGAGTTTCCTCTAGTAGTTTCAGTAAGAAACTGTGCGTGCATGCTTCCCTACGCCTCGCGCCAATTTCGAGTCATAAGACATACAGGATCTTGCAGCGAACGCTTTCAAAATTTTTTTTAATATTTGCCTGGGGCCGATAGCACAATTCTAGTTATCGAGCTGGACTGCTCGAAGACGTGGTCATTACTTGCACAAAAGATTGAAATACATAATCTAGTATTAATAAAGATTGTCTAAATAAGTTTTTAGCTGGTTACCTTTAACTGGTATTGCAATTTACAAATTCTAGCCAGGGAATACCCCAGGCAAACCCACTTTCAACTAAGTCTCAGTAAACGTTTCATCCATTCCAAGTGCAGACGCGGGGGCGAAGATGTATCACGTGACCAGATAGTTTACCGTCCCATGCTCATAGCACGCGAACTTCGCTGCTTAGCCGCCATTCCTGCCGCACACGTACTAAACCAAAATGGCGGGAACACAACCAAAATAAGAGCTTATAACACGTGTTTGCGTCACGTGACTTCATTCGTACTCAGTTTTCCGTGCGGGAGCAGCTCTAACTGCTCTGGACTGCTCTCGGCGTGGCCACACTGCTCCTGTTCGTCCATTGGATCACAGCGCACCTGCTCTTGTTCACGCATTGGAACACAGCTACACTCTTGACAGAGAACTTTGGAGGCACTTTTGAGTGCACGCTTCTGTTCGTCCAATGAAATGCGCCATTAAACAGCAACTGCGTGGGTTTGATTTTTGCTCGTTGTTCCTATTCCTATGGGCACAGACGGTAGAGGACCCAGCACCCAACACTAGAAACCTTGCCACTTCCATGTGAGCGTACGAGTACAGAGAAGTGCGCAAATCAAAGTGATGATGCAGCTGCTCCGTTGATCAGGCGAAGTTTTAGTTCCACTATACAGTTACAGCAAGTCGTCAACGCCAGCTTGCATGATTTGTCGTTTACAGAACGAGAGTTCTGTAATTTCTACTATTTCTTTCTGAATGTTGCTGTTGCCACAGAGAAAACTATCTAACGAGTTCTGCACGCTGTCATACGATAAGACATTACTTCGAGTCAAACGTCTGACGTAAACAATTATGAGATTTGTATCAAACGTCAGCAGCAGGAGTTAACTTATTATGTTATAAACGGGTTGTTGTGAAAATTTTGAGGCTGAAAATGTATATGGGAGTGGTATTCTCTAAATGTCCACTAAGCTGACTGTGCATTTCTGCGCCCTCTGATTGGACAGAGCTCGAGGCCGGTACTGCGGGTACCAGTCAGCACCACCGACTCAGGCTCAAGCTCTATCCATTCAGCGCACCTTGAAATCGCCAGTGCACTTAGTGGACGTTTGCCGAACACCCTTCTATATAGCTCAGCTTCTCCAATGCAGTCCTCTCTGGCACAAGAATGGCGTAACGGAGTGCTTCGCATGCTTAACTTGAGTCCAGTAGCCATACTATACGGTTATTAAAAGGTTGATCAACCGCAAGCAAAATTTCCTATTATTCCCAGCACATTCGCCACAAAATTAAGATTTTCTCAACTGCTGAAAAATTCTCAAAAATCTGCCTAAAACAAAAATATATTTGCAAGAGCCCGATATTTACCTATGTAGTACATATTCAATTTAAGCGCGTAATGAGAGACCATGTTCTAACAGGTGATATAAAGTATAATCGAACAAGGGGTCTTGCTGAATCCAATGTTTCGCCAAGGTGCGTTGCCTTCGGCATCGCAGCAACTGTAAGTGCCACAACTAGCAAGCATATGTCCCCTACGAAGACAAGTTACTTGTCCAAACGTTGAATCGAACGACGTCTCTTGTTCAATCACTTTTGATTACTTCAAATCTCCGTCTTGCTGTTATCCCTTGTCATGTCAATACTAACACGACCTCTCTTACACCCCCCTAAGTATGTGCTTGCTGCCGGGATGCAGTCGTACATTTACTATATGAGAAAGGAGCGTTTCTAGTAAAGCCATTTCTGTTTACCAAATCTCTACTGTGTACGGTTACATGTGAGACTGTGCGGTACACGAGTGGCCATTACTCATTACAACACCTTTCAATGCTTATATGTGGCATCCAGCGAAAAAAAAAGAAAAGAAAAAGGAAAAACATAAAGCTCACCCCGATTTTAATTCGTGGTTTAGAAAAAGCCTATTTCAACAAGAGATGACATGAATACTGAGTCACAATCACGGCACTATTCCACAAGGACGATAACATATACAAGAAACGAAGCATTGTATACATGGCACGTTTTCAAGGTAGTGTCCGAGTCCACATAGACCCATGCAAACGCACAGTTACACATACCCTAATTGTCACATTAGAAAAGATGATGTTCAATATATACAGTGTACACAATGGTCACGTACAATGATGATGTGACAGCGACGCTTTACATAATCTCGTAGGGATGGTATGAGATGTGTGTACACAAATTTTATCACATATACGAAAGCACGCACACACAGAAATCACGGGCGCCTACATTATACGTACAATCAATAAATGTTCTTTTGACGTACCAGAACTGTTTTGCGTCGCCCCTCGCCTCTCGTGTACAAACGCCTCTTGAGCGAAATGACCCTCCAAGTAACTCAAAGAATGCTGTTAGCTAAAGTTATTGCAAACTCATTGGGAAGTGCGATGGTCAACTAATGCCGTGCGCAAGCTACCTTTTTTTTTGTCTCGCAAAAAGATGTTTTAACATACCGCAAAAAAAAGAGAGAAAAAAAGAAAATGCACTACGACAGTGTGATGAGGACATGAATGAAGTCCACTGCTACACTGCAGACAAGAAACGTGCGCACTCGTTTGTCGAAAGCGAGTCAACTGCAAAAAAACAACAGTCACGCTGAGAAACTTACCATCCGTCCCGAGAGTGTAAAGGCCATCGACTATCGTGGTGTGGGACTGCCACGCTTCTATCGGCTTTCTTTGCCTGCTTTCCTGAATTTGGCGCGTCTGCTGTATGCTAGGTCGTTCAGTAGCTCGGCGGATATGTTTGTGGATATATATATATATATATATATATATATATATATATATATATATATAGTCATATCTTAGAAGCCAACAAACACTGACACCAAGGACAACATAGGAGAAATTACTTGAGCTTAATAAATGAAATGAAGAAACGATAAACTAATGGAAATTAAAGTGGATGAAAAAACAACTTGCCGCAGGTGGGAACCGAACCCACAACCTTCGCATTTCGCGTGCGATGCTCTACCAATTGAGCTACCACGGCGCCGTTTTCCCATCCACTTTCTTGGGTATTTATGTGTCCTAGTAGAACCCTGGGAGTGTTAGCCAGTGCCACCACTCAAATTTCTCCTATGTTGTCCTTGGTGTCAGTGTTTGTTGGCTTCTAAGATATGACTAATAAAAATCGGGCCCCTCGGTTAACCCCCTTTCTTCTCGTTATATATATATATATATATATATATATATATATATATATATATATATATATATATATATATATATATATATATATATATATATATATATATATATATATATATATATATATATATATATATATATACAGGGAGGTTATACGTTCGCCGATTACTACATAGTGCCAGCGAACGTACTTGCATTACCCTTGTACACTGCCAGAAAAACGTTGTGCTCGTAAGGACACCTCTATTCTGCGTAACAAAAAAAAAAAATTCCTGCATAAAACCAGAACAACTAATGTCGACTTACAGGTATCTCTAAAGTAGATTGGCCTGTTACTGGAGCGGCGGATTATATTCCGTTAATTGATTGATTTATTTGATTTTCATTCATTATTCGATTCAGTATGTGCCACTGGGTGTACGTTCCCGCCGTTGCGAGTTTGACACAAGAAATATATATTCATTTCTTGCACCTGCCGTCACCATTCTTCCCTAAACAAGCATCAGAAACCGACTTCGTCCTCGTGAGCTCTCGGCCTGGACGTCTCACGCTGAGCATCCGCCTGGTTTGGTGTTTTCGTTTCGGCGCGGCTTGGGATCGGTGTGGAGCAAAAGCATAAAAAGCAGCATAATGTTGAACATACGACACTAAGCGCGACTGTATCTATGGCCATTAGATGTAGAGGATTAATTAGCTGCTTCACTAAGAGAGAGAGAGAGAGAAAGCAAGGACAGGAAAGGCAGGGAGGTCAACCAGAAGAGTATCCGGTCTGCTACCCTACACTGGGGGTGGGGGAAAGGGAAATAGAAAGAAGAAGAAAGGGAGAGAGTAAGCACAAAGTACGTGTGGGAGGGACACTATGCACAGGGACACTATAAACGGTCTCTTAAACCGGTGTACCTCAAGTATTGCAGTAATGCACGATTCGCTTTTCGTGCCAGTGACGGGTGTGGCCACGGTCCGAGTATCTTTGACTCGGTGAAAGGTCGTAAGTCTAGTCGGTGCAAAGTTTCCTGCAGAGAGAGGCGTTGTACATCGTAGCGGGGGCAGGTACACAATAGGTGCTCGATGGTCTCCTCGCACCCGCAGGAATCGCACATCGGGCTCTCGGCCATTCCCAAACGAAAGGAATATGAGTTTGTGAATGCTACTCCCAGCCACAAGCGGTACAGCAAGGTTGCTTCACCGCGGGAAAGGCTAGATGACACTTGTAGCCGTAGCGTGGGGTCCAGTTTATATGCTTCACTAAGGATTTACGTTACATAGATAGGAAGGTGTGTCGGATCTGCATAATTTCTTTCTTTTTCTTTTTTTGCCTTCATGCGCGCGACCACAGTGAAGCTGGGCTTCAATCTTATCGCACTTAAGAAGTCGGCAACCGTATAACACCAGCGTGTAAGAGTTGAGATGAAAGGAATGATGGCCTGACACACTTTTGGGGGCCGCAGCCCACGCACACCTCTGAAATAATTCTTCAGACAAAGGACGCATAATTTAAGCTATCATGGTGACACCATTTTCCGTCAGAAAGTGGAGCATTGGTTGTCGCACCTGCAGAAGGTGACACACGCTCTGAGTATAGCATACGCCGCTCATTACGGGTCATGCTCTTCAGTCTGGCCAGACGGCGTACATTAGCAAACGCGGGGTATAGAACGGGTCGGAAATGTGTGGCACAGGGGACGCTTGTAGGCCAAGGCGAAGTTTACAGCGACCAGCATCGGGTGCCCTGCGAAGCCCTCCATGCTGCCTGCTGGCTGGCCCTCCGCCAGCCGCCGCGCATGCAGGCAAGGCATGGCAGCCCGCGGTCGCGCCTTGGGGTCCGGGCGGGCCGAGAAGGGGGGGCGACAATTGGACGTTCCCCCGGGCCTGTTTTCCGCGGGCCGAGCCGCTGATCGATGGCCGGCCCGACGGCTGCACGTCAGAGGGCACCGGACGGCAACACTCCCCCCCCCCCTCCTTCCCTCTTTCCCATCGGGCTTTCTGCTGCCTCCGTGGCCGTCTACGCTGGGCTGGATGTGCTGCAAACGCGGGCATGATTCCCGGAACATCGGCGGCACTGCTGAAAAAAGAAGTTCGTGAAGGAGGCCACGAGTGACTGGGTCGCAATATTTTTCTCGGAAAACAAGAAACACGAAAGTACGAAAGCGGTCGCAGGCGACCAAGCCTGCGTGTGACCGCGTGTGCGACATCCTGACCAGTGAGGACCGCGACGCTGCTTCGGTCCTTGGCTGAATGGCGCTCCGCGAGCTGAGGCACCTTCGCTTCGTTGCTTGTACCGTGGGCATTGTGCTGTTACGCCTGCAACGCTTAGACAAGGCAAGCGAGATGGTAACAAGTGCCAAACATGCGGTAATATATTGATTAGTGTCTTTCGTGCACCCTGTGGGTCATAGAGACTTCTGTCTATAGTGCTATCCATGCTACAAAAAATAAATAAATAAAGAAAGAAAGAAAGAAAGAAAGAAAGAAAGAAAGAAAGAAAGAAAGAAAGAAAGAAAGAAAGAAAGAAAGAAAGAAAGAAAGAAAGAAAGAAAGAAAGAAAGAAAGAAAGAAAGAAAGAAAGAAAGAAAGAAAGAAAGAGTTCCGTGTGTCCGTCTGAGTTGCATTTTGGAGCTGCCCGAAGATATATTTTATGGTCTTCTATCTTTATGGATAGCCATAAATAACTGAGGCTTGTAACTGCACTCTTTCCGTTTTTTTATCATTAACGTGTCATTTCCTTGCTCTATACGCTCACATGCGATCTGTCATCATTGCTTTGTTAAATCAACGCTGTTTTCAGATCACCACGCTAAGGTTGCGAGTTTTCTTAGGATGACTGCCTCAAGGGCGATTCACCCGAGCAAGAATTCTCATTATCATTTGCAACATACGCACGGCAGTCCGCCTTTTCCCATCAGCCCTTGCATGCAGCGTCGCCCGCACCGTGCCAACATAAATCCATGTATTTCGTGAAATAAAAGTTGTCTTGGAAGAGCATGAGTTCTTCCAAGACAACTTGGTAATTACACTATTCCTTGCAATAGGAAATTCAGGGACCATCGAGCAACTGTTACATACAATCTTAGAAGCGTGGATGCTGACCGATATTTACGATCGCATTTGACGAACAAATCAACCTGATATATTTACGGTGCGGGTTTTCACTGATGTTAAACGACTCTGCACAGAGAAAATAAATACAGCAGGACAACCCAGAGGACAAACGTACTTATGATCTGCTTCGAATAATTTACAACGCTGGTAAATAAAGTTGCCGTAATAGTGCTGATATGCGAAGCCAATTGAGAAACGTGCTTTTATAGCGAAGCTGTCAGTGCGACTTGAAGCACTCGAAAAGAACCATCCAGATGTTACTGGAAAGTAAAAGTTGATTTCATTTTATTTTATTTGATCGCACCCATGTTTTCTAGGTGTCCTGCGGTCGATCTAAATGATCCACCGAGTTTGGATATAGAAGGAATTGGAGGCATGCTAAGGGTAACTCGTGGGTAAAATGAGGTTAATTACAGCTCTTGTAAAAATAATTAATTCAAGTATATTAAAGCGTTATTCGCGTGTTTCGCGAACCACGTGGAAAGCTTGTCCGCTCTAGTGGGAGAACTAAAAGAGGCATCAAGTTCACATGTGATAGAAATCGAAGGCACGTTATGGCTGATGGATGTGCAGTGTGTGTAGGTTCGTTACGGCTTTTGTTGTAAGTTGTATATTTCAACATTGATGCAACGGTGCGTTATTTAGGCCAATTATTCACTTGGGACCCGTATCAAGAAAAGGTAGCCTACATAATCCTCAAAATTGTAGCCAATACGGCAGGGTACTCTCAAAAGCAAAGTATACAATCATATATATTATATATATGTTTATATATGCATGTGTGTGTGTGTGTGTGCGCGCGCGCGCGAGCATTCTACCGGTGAGAGAGTCCTGGTTGAACACTGTATATATATATATATATATATATATATATATATATATATATATATATATATATATATATATATATATATATATATATATATATATATATAGCCACGTCTTTCATCTTGCTGACGGCGTCGGCAAAACCTGGAAATGTGGCCACGGATGCCGCAGTAGTAACAAACCGGTCGAGGTGGGCTCCATGCGTTATAAGACGGAACAGGCGATGGTGTTGCAGTGATAGGATTCAGGGACATGTGCGGTGCAGGTGCCTGTTGTGGTGGCTGCTGGGGGGGTGGCGCTATAGAGGCAACCTGAGCGTACGTTGGCGTATGGATAGGGTGCGGGCTCGTGATTTGCGGGCAGGTCACGGCAGCTAGCTCTTCCCTCACGATATGGCGTAGGCCGCCACCAGGAGGCGTCAGATGGACCTCAGGAGGGTTTGACGAAGCTTGGGCGTGCAGTTCCTCACGGATGATGGAGCGAATCAAAGCACGTAGCTCGCTGTCGTTGGACGCCTTGAAATCAGATGTGTCAGGGTGTAAGCGGAGCATATGAAGGTCATCGAGACGCTGACACGTACTGATGATGTCGGCGACGGTAGTGGGATTCAGCACTACAAGAGCATTGAATGCCGCGGTCCCAATACCCTTGAGCAGGTGGCGTACACGGTCACTCTCTGCCATCGAGGTGTTCACGCGGCGGCAGAGGGCGAGGACGTCCTCTATGTACGAAGTGTAGGACTCCCCTGAGTGCTGTACACGCTCAGCAAGCTTCTTCTTAGCGATATCGGAGCGGACAGACGAGTTCGCGAAAATCTGGCGTAGCTGGTGTTTAAAGATGCTCCAGTTGACCAAATCGAGCTCATGATTGTAAAACCATGTTTTCGCAACTCCGGTTAGGTAGAAGGCGACGTGAGCAAGTTTTGCTGATTCGTTCCAGTGGTTAAAGTCACTCACGCGCTCGTATAGCTCCAACCAGTCTTCAACGTCGTCACCTGGAAGCCCAGCAAATACCGGTGGATCCTTCTGAGGGGTGGTGACAGTCCAAGAAGGGGTTCCCGCAGGAGTCGGCAAGGTGGATGTCGTGGTACTGGTCTGCTGGTCTTGCGACATGGTCGAGTGCAGTTGGTAGAGGCGGCGACCCGAGCGGAGCTCCAGGGATGTAGCTTGGTGAAGCTGGAGAGAGACCGGGAGCGAGAGGGCGAAGGGACCGGACAGCACACACCACCACTTGTGAGACGAGGTTGTTGTTGTTGTTGTTGTCCTGAGTGGCAGTGGCACATACCCACAGTGGGGGATTGGCCAAGAATCGGGCGGTTTAATTAGGTGCCTAAAATAATAATAATAACAAGGGAGTTAACAATTTGGGCGTGTGAGTTTAAAAGGAAGCGTTTTGTGTTTGGAGAAAAAAGGAAATAATCAGATGAAAACCGGGTATAAGATAATAATAATAATAACAATAATAATTAATAAAAGATAAGAAATAAAAGAAAGCTATGGTTTGGAGGGAGAACGATCAATCTAACATGGAAATCGATTAGTTTCGATGAGGTAATTTTGGATCGCCAAGCAAACGTTAGGCAGCCAGTCTCTTCTTTATTCTGCCGAGACAGAGCCCCACCACCAGGCCCCAAAACGGTGATGATGAGTATGTACAGGTGAGAATATGAAGCGTATGAATAATTCTCACAATATATATATATATATATATATATATATATATATATATATATATATATATATATATATATATATATATATATATATATATATACAGAGAGAGAGAGAGTATAACGAATAGGAATACAGCCTTATGGAAAAGGGATATAGCCGATATTCTATAGTTGAGACTATAAGAGAAAGAAATGAAGTTATTGTGGGCGTAATAATTTAACATTCGCAATCCATTGCGTATGCAAACTTTGAAAAGCATTCTACGCCCACTAAAAGCGTTATAAGAGCGTTTTGCGCATGTTTGCATGGTTTCCTGGGCGAACACTAGTGGTATCAAGCTTAAATTTAAGCAAGCGAACGTGTGCGCGTTTGTTTGTCTCTTTTGTTGTTGTTGTTGTTCTCGTTGTTGTTGTGGTAGTAGTAGTAGTTGTTGTTGTTGTTTTACCGAAAGGCCGAAGTTTATTTTTTATTTATCAAAATAAGGTCATCCTTTCAGTGACTATCTATTCCAAGGTCTCAGCATTTAATAAGCAAGAATAACCCAAGCGATTCACGCTAGCGCGACCTCTACCATGACAATTACCAATAGAGGTGCATCACATGGTGGTGGTGGTGATGGTGCAGCAGCAGGCGGGTTTAGCCTCGCATGCATAGCCGGCAATTGTTCCGCCTGAGCCTCCTATGGGTGTCACTGTTTGTGTCACTAGGTGTCGAAAAGCCCTGTGTCTTGCACGTCTGCTAGGCTCTCGGCTGAGAGCGGCAGTATTGTAAAATAATTAATTACATAAATAAATAAATAAATAAATAAATAAATAAATAAATAAATAAATAAATAAATAAATAAATAAATAACAGTCGTTACACTCTCTTCCTGAAAGCTGTGGGCCCTCCGAGGAAAACGACGTCTTCAAAGGTGCTGTACGAAGGACCATTCTTTTGCAGGCTGTCAGCCATCGCTTTTCTTCCTGTGTCGAACTGCGGGCATAGCCAGATGAAATGTTCGACGTCACCCATACCACCACAGATGGCACAAAAGCGGAGAAGCGCATCGTCCAGTCTTGAATGACCAAGCCGGGGTGAACGCGTATTCGATTCTGATGCAATACAACAGCGTTGCTTCTTCGCGAGTAAGTCCATGGGTCACACAGGCTTGGTGTGGAATCTGGTGGATCGCCCTAAAGATGATGCGTATTCTATCCTTGGGGTTCTCAAAATGTTCGGCGCTCTCACATGCTGCAAAGATGCAAGCTGTACTGCTTCGGTGTAGCCCCGACATTACGTAATGTCTTTGAGCTTTTGCGGCTAGAATAAATGAAATGAAGTGAAGATCTTATATGGCGTGTAGTGTGTCAGCGAGGCCTTTACCGAGTCTTTTTCTGGCATTCTCAAGCATTTGGTGGTCACTTTTCCTATCATGTCCCTGCATGTCATGCTTTCATATACAACTTCAACAATTTCAAGTCTTTCACCAGCATACGTATCCATAAACCAATTCACCGCATATTAGTTTTTTTTTCTCTCTCTACTCAAACGTTGAACCAAAGTATAGTCACTTGGAATTCAGAAGAGTTGCGTTCACGTTTTTCACACGGCGGTTTCGGCAAACTTCGATAAATTTGACGTGAATACACAGCCCAGCGCACCACGGGCGTATCGAATGACGCTATACGCGGGGCGTTGACCTTCCCCGCCGATATGATCTATTCGAATTTAAAGCGGGGCGCTAAACGCTCGTGTCGACAAGACGGCTCCGTTCGGTCCCGCTCGGGAGTCACAAAAGGGAACCGCATGTACACGTGACCTCCAATTCGGGGACGCGTGGGACATAACAGATGATCTTGAATTGAGCGTCGTTCCGGTATGCGTGTTCGGTGCATGCGCAGTATACTTGGTATGTACTCGTATACGCAGATTTGCGTTTGCTCCTGTACGCCGGAGGGTTCTGCCGCAACGGTGTCTTGTGCGCGCAGTTTCGTTTTTCTCTTCACAGAGCTCGCACGCGGAATAAGGTTCGGGTGTTTGCTTTTGCGTATGTGTAGGGCCGTGGTTGGGGTGTTGAAGCCGTGGAGATGGCGGATGGGGCGAATTGAAAGCTCGCGGATGGTCTTGAATCTTCGGTTTATTGGCGAATCTATTGCGTGCAGTGGTTTCACGTCATTGTATCCCTGCAAGAAGTTTCATTCTGGAGACCGCAACGGGCGCAAATGTTTAGACACAAACGACGCATTGTATTGCGGAATTAGCGGGAGCAAGAGGCTTCATTCAAAGTGTGAAGTCCTACATCCTTGCTCCAGATAACTTGATACTTGGTTGCGCTCTTTGGATTGGCTGGAGTTATGGTTCTCAGAAAGCACTAAGCCTTCCTTTCTTTGTTTTTTTTTTCTAGCGAGGGTGATTAAAGGAGTCAGCACTTTGGTTTTCTCATTAATCTGGTGGCTATAATGGCTTTATTATGGTGTAATATTCCAAAACAACTATTTCGCATATAGTTCATTGCTTTAAATTAGTTTTAGTGGTTACACATGAGGCGAGGCATGAATGTATTAATTAGTGGTTGCATTCTCGAAGAAATGTAAACATATACATATATAGGACAGTGCGCATCATGGCATCATTACGGTGGATACGTCAGCCTAAACTTACATTTACATTTTATGCTTGTGAATTTAATTTTCCAAAATTTACCGTATTAACCACCTTTGGTGGTTATACGAAAGAAAAAAAATCCGTAACGTCTTTGGGTGTGGGTGCGTGCGTGCGTGCGCGTGTATGAAAGATTATTTTTCTTTTTTCTCCGTACTTTATTTATTTTTATGTATTTTCTTTTTTTTTATCAGAGTGGTTGGGATGGTGTGCGTAATGGTACTTTTTGTCCCATACGTGTAGGCTGTGTGTGACTGTGTGACATTTCAATTAAGGTCCTGCGCTTTGACCCCTGTTAGTGATATTTGTAGCCATAAAGTTATCATTGTGGTAAATAATGTCAACGTAAATTATTTGAAACACTGTCACAGTGAGGCATAATAAAGTGTTACACGCACCACTCATAGAGCCTTGCCATAGAGCGTTGTCGCCAGTCATAGAGCACGATAACTGAAGCAAGGAATGGTGCTTAATTGCCATGGACGCTGCATGCTTAGTAAGGACAACAGATAGTTAGGGCGAATATTAAGTCAGGTGAATTTAGAATTTTTTCAGGTGACATGCGACACTTACTCTATATTACAGTGCCAGGGGGTGGGGGGGGGGGGAAGGAGTTGCGGTGTCATGTTGAGAGCATCTCCAAATGCTTTATATAGCCAAAATTTCGGCCTCATAGAACAACTATATGAGGTCACATGTGCAAATGTGAAATGAAAGCAATTAGCATTTTATAAGTAAGATATCTTGATCCTATTTCACTTCTTAAAATTCATGGCTCGTAACGTCTTAGTCCATGTAGACCAAGTGAAAGTGTTTGCGGCCTCCGGACCTGATCCCCCTGTTAACCCTGCCTATATGTATTTGCAATTCCACAAAGAAAATAACTTTATATGGATGAAGAAGCAGAGAATTAACTCATCCTTTACATGACACATTACCACGATACCAGCAGACAACCCACCTGCATGCAGAGAGCACATGAATAACGCGCATTCATGGTGTTATTGCGTCATGTATGTATGTACGCCCACACTATAGAGCTGCTTCTTGAGAGTGCAGCGATAAATGTAACGCTTAGGTAGCCCGCCTTTTCTTTTTCAGTTATAATGTGCATAGCAATAAAGTATCTAATGTATATAACAATCAACTGGTACTATATAGAAGCCGATGTCTAGCCATTCGCTCTTTCGACGTTACCTGTAAACGTACATCCTTCACGCGATTATGAACAGCAATGATTTAGCAAAAATAATCTTGGCTCTCATTTGGACTAATATACGAGAAACGTTACTACCAGCTGTACATAGCGCACAGTTCGCGTCCCTACACATACAGGCATCGAAATGTAGAGCCAAACCAAGACAAAGTGGAGACGCCTGTGCCCTTCTTTTCGATCGCCGTTTCGTCTGCTATCCATAGATGGAATATCTGTGAAGCAAGTGAGCCGGCCGGTGCGTCCCACGTGAATCAGCATTTCCGTAGCTGGCCTTCTCCTTTCCCTCTTCTTTTCCTCCTCCTCCTTCTCGACACGAATTTTGATAAAACGATAGCCGCGATAACCGCCACCGGCGTTGTCTGCGCTGATGTCCCAGGTTTGACAGGGAAATGTTGCGGTGGCAGCCATAAGGGGCCACGAATGCGTGTAACAGTCCTAACACTGCTAATACTGCAATTGATGCTGTGTTAAGGAGACGTGAGACGTGCAAGTATGGATTTATTCAGCTGTTTGTGTTCGGAAAGGTCGCGAATTCTGGTGAAGTGCACGAAAATGAAACGTGTAAGCATGGTTTGTGATTAGCCAAGGAAGACTGCGCTACAAGGAAAGGGCATATACAAGCAAGAATGGATGCTTTCGTTAACCACCGTGGCCAGCACAGCGGCTGGATGTTGGTAAGTAGCACACGTGTTTGTGCTCGACTCCTCAACTATATTTAAGCATACGCTTGATTTGCGTATTGTATTCACGAATGACGTGGCCTTCTGCATATCCAGCTTAACACGAACCCATGGGACAGCGTAGGACAGCAGGCAAACATAATAACGGTGGTTCAATTGGGCTAGCACTGGGTATACTGTCCGTATCCCGTATCCAAGAATACTATCCGCATGTAGGTGCTTCTTGGCAGTTCTCCAGACGTTTGTGGTTTCTAAATGTTTAGAGCCAGACAGCTACTTTGTTCCGCGCTTCTCGGTCCTTTACTTTTGTTAAGAAAGAAACATTCGCTATTGTCTTTTAATAACTTGTAATCGTTAGTATTCGTACAATGCAGCGAATTCGTTCATTCGCTATAGTTGCTTGATCATTTTTAATCTACAGAATTCAGGGTCATGGAAAGAAAATTGAACAGGTTAAAAGTACGTTAATTAAATCTTGAACGGTGTACGCCGTCTTCCGCCCAGTTATAAAATATACCCACGGCTGGAGAGGACCACTTCCGAGCAACGCTACAAGTTTTGTAAATGGTGTACATGATCCTTCGGACTCATCCTGTCATATCCAGGGGTGACTTCGACATTGGAAACGGCCTGTGAAAGGCAGCGGCTTATATTGCGGAAGGGCGGCCTCAATGGCCACTGGCGCCGACAGCTGTCCGATCAGGCTTTCCGCGTAATGTCCGCATTCGATGCACCGAATTGAATGCCCAGCGGGCACGAAAGACGGATTGCTTTATAATCAACCGTTTACGGATCCGATGACGCTTGCACTTACTTTCTCTTTCCTTTTCCTGTCTTTCTCTTTTCGTTTTAACGTGGTCGAGCGAACAAAGCAAAGCAAAGATAATGTATTTTTCTTTTTTTTTCGTGGCCTGTAATAGGCGGATCCGTGGCAATCCTTATACGTACTACCCAGGTTTTGTCGGCGTTTGTGATTTCTTCTTGAGAACTGCGTACATATATAGTTCCGAAACGAAAAGGGAAAAAAAGAGAAACAGCGATTGGAACACTTGAGCATCGATATTTCATGGGTCGCAGGATAATGCACTGATCACCACACCAGAACGAAGGTATACTCTAAATACGAGCGTCGAAAATTTTGCCATAGTCCAATTGATCGCTTGATTATGGTGTCGAAGAGCGCGACGCTTTCACGTTATGTATAGCTTCGTTCTTTTTTCCTTGCTTCACTTAACTTTATGAGTTTTTCGTTTCGCTTCTGTGTCGGTACACGCAATATACGTACGATACACGCAATTATTTAGTGCGAATTTACCAACACGCGCGCACTTGGGCGCGTTGTCTTGAACGGAAAATGCCACGGCCAGGCGTTATTGCCCGCGTGCACGGGAACCGGTGCTCGCTTTCACTACACGTGCAGTGTATCGGTCTGAATTGTAGTAGCGGTAATTTCATCCGGACGACAGAAAGTTCCGTCACGTGTGTTGGCGTTTTCGCTCCTCTCTTTAGGCGTAATTGCGGCTGCCACTGACAACCATGTATGACTTACATGTGCCCATACTGCCACTCTGTCGCCGTACTTTATAACTTCTTACGTCTCAAGGTGGAAGACGAACTTGCTCTATAATTTTCGTCTTTTAACAATGTTATCACTAGTACAACCTTCATTCTGGTCCATTGCGTATAGTCGTTCTGGTTACGACATATATGCCTTGCTTACGGTCGATGCATGCCGACTGGTGTACGGCTATGGTCTCCTGGCTGTAGGAATCAGTCGAGCTGATGGGCGAGGCTCCTAATTGTGCTTTAAGAGGGCGACTGGCGATAGTTAGTCACCTTATGTGGTCTCTGTGTAAGCCGATCCGTCATGAATATCTTCATAACCTGACATCGGACAAGCTTATGCAAACTTGTGCCAACTTTATCTGCTTTCTTTGGTAGAATGTATACTGACAATGTCTCGCTTCCGGTATTACTAGTGATCTGCTTTATTATTTGCTGCACTCCGGCAGGGAGAGCGGTAGGCACGTTGCAACCAATTTATGATAGCTCAAAGGGAACCTCGTTATTTTTCGAAACGAGATCAGGAAGCCTTAGAACACGCACCTATAAAGCGAGATATGAGAAGAAGAAGAAGAAGAAGAAGAAGAAGAAGAAGAAGAAGAAGAAAAAGAAGAAGAAGAAGAAGAAGAAGAAGAAGAAGAAGAAGAAGAAGAAGAAGAAGAAGAAGAAGCATGTGCTTGCTGCAGTAAAGCTAGGGAAACTATGGAGCATGTTTTATTAGAATGTGAAGATATCTGCCCAGCGGTCGATTTACGCACCACTGGACTCCTTGAAGCCCTGGGTTTCAGCGAGAGTAAGGGGAAAATAAGCATGTCCGCAACACAGCTTAGTAAGAGGCGATTGGAAGATAGGTGGAAGAAAAGTGGGGAAACGGCAAAAAACGGAGACAATAGGGGGTCAGAAAATTTGGTTATGGGAATTCTTTTTTTTTTCTTTCTTTTTTTTTTCACCTAGATAGGACATTAGGCAGCATGATAGCAAGAGCTTGGTGGCGCAACCCACCGCCCCGTTCCAAAGGGGACGCTCATAACATCCATCCAACCTTCCATCTGCCTTATCCAACAGCAAAGAACTCGATCGCCGGACAGAGCTAAAGCAGGAAAGAGCGTGTTGCGATTCCAACATGGTATACTCGTATCGAGAGTCCCAGTCGAAGAAGCAGCCCGGCGTCTGCACAATGCCAGCACCTGGTGGTGACTCTGGGGTCATCATCTGCAGTCCTTCGAGAGAAACGATTTCTGCCGTGGGTGCTGCCGCCTGACGCCCTGCAACGAGCGCACGTTCCACTCGCACTGCCTACCGCGCCGTCGCAGGGCGTATACCGTGTAGCGCGGCGTGTCGGATCCTTTTCCCGCGTACGGTTAGACCACGCACCGACGGAGTCCGTGTCTGCGTTTCGAGCATTGCCGCCATCGCCGCCGAGAGGAGGCCAATTCGCACATTTGGGCATATCGGACCCCCGCGTGGCATCCGCCGCCGGCATGGCGGTGGTAGCATCTTGCTGTGTGTGTATACACATAAGTGCGGATGTGAGTGTGTGTGTCTGTGTGTGAATGGGGGAGAGCCGCTTTGTGTTCCTCGCGCCGGAGGGCACGTAACAAAGAGCCGCATCCCTCGTTCCGGTTGTTGCTAAAATGGGCCTTTGACTTCGGCCCGGCGCAGTCAATGGGGCGTGCACGATTGCGAACGCCGTGGCGGCTGCCGCGGACTTCTGTGCGTGCGTGGCGCGGTATCCTGAAGAGCAGTGGGCGAAGAGAGAGAGAGAGGCTTGGGTGGGCTTTGGGGCTGCGGCTGCTGTCTCGTGGGAAACAACAATGACCCCTATACCTCGAGTTGTGTTGGGTGCCGGTGTGGTACTCCCCCCCCCCCCCCCCTCCCACCCGTTCCTCCGGCGCGCAGGAGCAGCGGACCCACCGGAGGTAATCCTTTTTTCATCAAGGAATCTCCGGTCTGCGCCCGCTGCCGCCGTCTGGCCGTTCTCGTCCCGGTCGGAGGTTCCGTGTTGTCTGCAGTATAAGCGGCGCACCGTCCACATTGGCGGACCAGTAATCCAGCATTGGCTGTACTTCTATCCCCCGTACAATACAACCAGTACTGGCCGTCCAATATTCACCGTCCTGTACTAAGTTTGCCAGGGTGGTCAATGAGAGCAGAAAGTAAAACAGCGCGATTTTCGGCTGTCAGTTTAGTTGATCCTCCATTTTTAACAGCGGTTCGCGGAATAGATTCCCGAAACCGCGCATGTGTCAGTCTGCAAGCTACGCTTAGAACATGGCCAATTGGCGCCGCCGTAGAAATCTTACGGGTCTCTCCAAGAACAGCGCATGTCGTTAAGTGGCGATTATTTACTTCTGACAGCTTTTCCTTAATGTTTCGCATTATATATGTCATTGCGGTTATCCCCGGACCTGTGCAATTCATGACTGCCTAATTTCTTTTGGTTTTCATCAAATTTCTTTAACTGCAGGTTTATATGCGTCTGCCTGCAATGCCTTTATCGTTGAGATAACATAGCCTTCTGCTTTAGTTACACTCCGTCTCAGCGTCTTGCATTCCTCCTGCATGGGCAAACGTAGCACGCGTGGGTTATGCTCAGACAAATGCAGTATATAGGTGCTGCGGATGTACACCCCTTCGCTGCCGGCTAGCTAGTGCATTCAGTCGACGCGGAGAGCGCGTGTGCTCAGCGGGTGCGAACGCCACCCCCCTGCTAATGCGGGCATTCTGTGCTGCCCTGCCTAGGCTTTTTCATGCCCAGTGTAAGCGCTGGCGTTATGCGTGGCCCATATAGCCTCTTTCATCATTGCCACTCTGTTTTCATCGTTGTGACAATCACTGAAAGCGCGCGTGGGTATTAGTGACCACGGAGTGCATGAGTAAACAGCTTGTGGAGCCACGCAATATTTGAAGTTGCCAACCTATGGCGATTGGAATTCACTGAGCACAGACTTTGGGGTTCTAGGCTTCAGCCTCGGATTGTATGTCCGATACTGCGTAGCGCATTCGTGCTACGATTACATGACGCTCGCATTTAGTTTTTTTTTTTTACGCTTGCCGGTTTTTGAATGAACAAGAAAAACAAAAGCAAGCAACTGTGCCCTCCAGCCCGATTTCTCGAACTGCAGGCATAAACCACCGTATGTGGTTTATAACAGTCGCGTTTCACAAACTTGCAATCTTCCACGTGTACTTTCGATTCTGCAGGGCACTTTGATCGTTTTTACATACGCCAAATAAAATGCACTCTCCAAGGATGTATCTCTTTCTTCGTCTGTTTCGAATGCATGCTTTAGTATTTTAGAAACGCTGCGCTGACGACTCAACATCGCTTTCCTCTATTCCACTGGCTTTCCACTCACACACGCGCTGTCTGTCGGTTGTGCGACTCACACCGCTCTAAAGCACGCGGAAGATATACGTTTACGACTGTATATATATAGCTACATCTTCCTTACGCAGATTTCGTCCACAATGAACGCTCTCACCTGCCTTCCCAAAGCAGTAAGGGAGGCTGCAGGGGTGGTGTCGACAATGGCTTGTCGTGTATACACGTGTTCGCAATACATACGTACTCGCGCCGATTCAAACTGCGTAAACGTCGGCAAGTATGCCCGGTGCAACCGTACATACTATATGTGAGCGTGCGTGCGTGTACTTACACGCACCACGCTTGCTGGAGCCGCTACGTATATAGAGCCTCTTCTTCATCGCCTGCCGCTGCAACAACAGACATGCGCCTCTCTGCCCGTTTCGACTAATCTTTCTTCGATTCGTCAATTGGCAACGAGAGTATGATGAACGAGGCTGGACAAAGGCCAAACCGCTGATGGCACCTTCCTTCTTTCTTTCTTTCCTTCTCCGCTCCCCCGATTCCACCCTCGCTGGCGCTTCTTCTTCACGCCTCCGCTTGTAGCGTGTGTGTGTCCGTGTGTGTATGTGCGCGCTCGAGTCTGCTATATGCAGCCTCGCGTTGTATGAGCACGCGTGTGTGCGTGTTCCGCAGCATGTGCCCGGGCACTCGCCGGCGTGGACGTGTGTACACACACACAGGCTGCACCTACACTCGGAGACGCACGCACAGAATGCGCGCGCGAGCGAGCCATTTACGAGGATGGATTGTCATTGTATCGCGCGCGTGATCTATATAGAGGAGCGCCTCTCTCCTCGGACGTGTGCATGCTGTACAGACGCGGCGTTGTATACGGAGCTCCATTCTGCGCCGTGGTCACTTGTGTGTGTGTGCATGACGTACGCGTTCGTCGTCGCTTGTGTACGCCTTAGCCTGTGTACGGGAGGAGAGTGCGAGGTGTTGTGCGCGTCTGTGTGTGCACCGCTGAATGAGGATTTCGCGATGCGTTTTGCGCCCTGCCCGCATGCGAAGCGCTTACGTATAGTGCGCCGCGACGTGGCATGCACACACGCCGCGCGATCGCTCTCGACGCCTTTGCAGCGCGACACGCGCTGCCATCGCTCAAGCGAAACTCAAACTAGATGGATGCGCGTGTGTCCCCCGCGCACAATTGGAATTAGCCACCGCCCGCCGCATGCGGCGTCGAGGCGCGTCTTCGTCAGCTCCTCCATTTATTCGGCTCGCTAAGCTTTCTTTTTTCCTTTTTAATTTTTGTTTGTGGAGGGAGGTGTTGTGAATAATGGGACTCGTGAGCACTCTTTCGTTCGGTATTCCGGGCTTCTGTGCTGTTTTATTGGCGCCTCCACGATACACGTGACGGCGGTACGCCTGCTTTCGCGCTGTAGATACTTGTACGTGTCGAAGCTCGTTAGAAGTGTTCTTAGTGGTCAAAAGGGGGGCGGTGCAAACATGCACGCGTTTACAGCGTATAACATTGCAGGTTTCAATCAATAGTGAGCTTGCAGCCAGGAAAGTGTGCGGAACCACCGTTGCGGTAGCTTTGCGAGGGAGTCGAGAGGCAGCAACGCATGTACCAGTTGACGAGGAGATCTTCGCCACGCCAGAAGATTCGCCGTTTCAAGAACTTTGTCACAAATACTAATGCGATATCCCTGATTCCATATTTATGTGCGGCCAGATGATTAGAGAAGTGGGTTCTCAACCAATAACTATAAAATGCGTACACGCTCATACGAGGCAAAAAAAAAAAAAGTTACGCTGATGTTCTTAATCGCGCATCCACACGACGATACGCGCAGTGCACGAACGTGAAAAAGCTAACTATACGGAAAATATAGGGCAGTGCACTCAAACGAACAGGAAACGCGAGAAAGAAAAAGAACAAAGGACAAGTAGGCGATTTTAGGAGTCTAAGGTTCAAGGCGGGAGCGACAAGAACATGGCGTGATTGGAGTTAGAGGAATATTTATTTTGTCAGAAATAATGTTTCTATGTATAAATGCGTGAGCCAAGCCACCACAAGTTTTCGCACTGCCGCGAGTGTGACTTTGTGAACGTTCTTGGCTTGGGTAGTTAATGTGATGCTGCAATTCATTGGGTATAGTGACCCGAAGATGCGGAGAGGCCCGAGCACTTCAAATAACACATATGCCGGGTGTTTTGTTCTTCTTCTTTTTTTGTAATTTTCATCCAATTTTGAAATATTCCTTGCGGCAGGTATACTACAATCCTACTGATTGAGGTGGGTTACCTGCACAGTAGTGCTTGCATGAGAAATCAAAATGCCTAATTGGCTCATTGACAATCTATTTTAACTTATCACTTTGTGGCACATGTTCAAGACAACAAATTGAAGTTATGGAGTTCACAAAGCATATTCACGCAGAGGGACTTCTTAGGCTTGCACCAGTTTGGAGATATATATTGCCAAATTGTGCGACGGAATACATTGGTGTCTTAATTAACTTTCTCATATTACTGAGAATGTATTTTGTTAAGTAGAGGTAAGTGAAGCAGTGCTAGTTTCAAAATTTACTCCCAGTGGACATGCGTTCGGACCCCACTGGCTTCACTTCATCACTCAGAGCATGCACCAAAAGTAAATAGCTAGAAAGGTAATGAGTGTTATTTTGTTAATTAGCGAAATTTTACTGGGGTTTTTCGTGAAATTGATATCGACCTCCTCGAGTAATCTACCTGAAACAGGGTAATTGCACTGCCTGCCGGATGTGATTTTTCACATTTTAGTAATTAAAGGTTACGAAGACGCACGTGTATATGCGGGTGGCCTTTTGATGTTAAGCAGTTGTTAGGCTATTTATTTCGTTTATTCGGGAATACCCCTGAAGGCCCTCAGATGAGGATACATAGGAGGGGTTCATCTTTTGACATAATTTACTGAGTTGATTGTACTAAGTTTTGGCTGGTTAGAGTGCGAGGCCAGTTATAGCCCAACATTATGGCCTTGTAGAAGACTTATCACTCTAGGACTTCTCTCGGGTCGTCTCGACATTTCCCTGTTACAAATTTCACGAGAGTTGTAACAACCATGTCACGCCTTCGCAATGAGACGAGAAGTGAAAGGAACTGCAAGTGAAGCGTACTTATACAACAATAAAACATCCGAGTGCGCATCCTAGGGTGCCTCGATGTCCTCACCTCCCCTCCCCCCTTCCCACAATAGAGGAGGACATGGAGGCAGCCGGGGAAGGGGAGGACATCGAGGCACCCTATAACGTACACCCTATATATGCACGCGATCTCTGTCGGTGCGCCACCGCAACAATTAGCCCCGACCGTGGCCTCCGGGATCGCAGCGCCGTGCGATCTCGGAGGTGACGCCTCGACATGGTTGCTGGAGGAAGAGCGTCGGACAAATCGTTTTCGCTACTCCCGGACGAGGGCAAACAGTGAGAGCTGCGCGCGTGCGGGGAGGCGACGTGCTCGCAATCGCGCCGAGGTGGAAGCTGCCAAGGCCGAGACAAACCGGCGTCGAGATTAATGGAACTTTGATGATGACAGCAGTTCCCTCCGAGGAACCCGTAGTGGGGAGTGGCGGGGCGGGTACTGCTGTAGACACGATTTCGCGCCCCACTCGCGCGGTGGGTCCTCGCTGCTGGCGTTGAACGCTTTCTTTCCGGTTGTTTTTCACATTCCTTTGCTGGAAGTATGATGGGTTGGCGCCTGGCATCTTTCTCCCCCCTTTCTTTTTTTTTTTTTTTTACAAAGCCCTTGCCAGTCAGTCGGCTCGGCTTTTCAAAGGTCACGTGAGTCCCCATGGTGCACTGCTTTAGAAGTTATGCAGCAGTTGTGCGGGATGACTTTCTTCTGCCCCTTCCTCCGGCTGGCGTGCGAATGCGTTCTTTCGATTGTACGGCTGAGGGAGCGCAGTCGCCTGGAGAAGAAATGTAGGCATGCGCACTCTTGGTAAAGTCGCTATGCGTTTCCCTGTGTCGCTTTCTGCTTCACCGTTTTTGAGGCGAAAGCCTTAAGTGGCTCAGCCCCGATGGGCTTCAATAACACGTGTCGTCCGGTCCATAGGTACAAAACTATCATCATCAGCAATTATTAATTCCCCCCCCCCCCCCCCGTAAGCAACCAAAAAATGCAATTTCATCCCTCTCGTAATGTTGAGGCTATACAAGCACTCAACAATGTGAAGCGTACAGTGCATACATTGGTTGGAATCACGCATACAACGTACAGAAACGCGGCGTCCAGTCGAGTCGTAAAAAAATTAAAAAAAAACACATGACCTTCTCAGTGGGTCATGCTTACCCCTGTGAGCAAGCAAAATATGCCATGCATGGCTCATACCCCTCTAAAACTGAGGCTACCAGCGCTCAGCAAATTGAAGCGAACAGTGCGTACATTAATCGAAATCACCCATACAACACTCAGAAGAGCATACGTTTCAATCCCCTGCTGGGAGGATACATCGTCAAGCCGAAGAGACACGTCGTTGGCGCGAGTCTGACCCCGCTATACACTGCAAACTGATTTACACGCTTAAGGCTCCTTAAGGGTGCAAATCGGGCTATAATGTACGCACTTACACCCGCAGGTGGGTAAGGGAGGGAGTTACGGGCAGAGAAGCATCCTTAAAGATGCAAATTGGTTTACAGTGTACGAGCGCGCGAAGCTTAAGCGTCGAAAACGAGCCGAAGTCGAACTGCGGCGGCAGCAAGGCGGCGGCGCGAGAAGGCGCATTACCAAGCGTGCAGCAGGCTTTCGCCTTCACGTGTTACAGAAGCGTAACATGCTGCCGAACTTTTCAATACGAAGCGACGTGAACGGTGTTTGAGTTGCAGTGTTCACTGCTTGTGATCCCCCTGTTTTCTAGCCAGGGGGAGCGAATGGAGTGCTCAAATTTTCCACGTGAGGGCTATGCGCGGAACGGTGTGCATTCTCTCTGATACTCTGACGTCCTACTGAACGGTGGTATAATCGCCGTTGTGGCAACGTGGCTGCATTAAGACCTTGCAGCTTAACTTTTAAAACGGATGGTGAAGTACACACAAAGCTCAATCAGGCGGTATCTTCACGTGTATGTGAAGAGGAGACCGCCTGGCGTTGTGCTTTAGCTTCAAGGAGACCGGCACGGAGTAACATCCCCTGTATTCATGAACTGGAAAGCACTTCTGTGGTTAAGCTCTTATACGCCATGCAGGTTCATGGCTATCGGCGATGCTATATTTCGGCCAGAGAGACAGCGCGAGTGGTGTGAATGTGTAGCGGCCGTGCATGGTGTCGTATGCCATTGCTTTCCATCGTATTTTTTTTTAACTTCTCACAAATGTACATTTGCACTGTACAATTATTCAAGAAGAAGGTGACTTGAAGGCAGCAGACTTGAGAAGCTCGACTGGATCCGCCTAATTATACTCGTCGTATGTTATACTGATATAATCGTATATTAATACGTCGAATTGCACAGCAAGCAACAACGCAGATTAGTCAATAACATGCCTTTACCACGCGCATCCAAGTTACCTGGGCAAGAAATTAACATATGAGCAGGTGAGGATTGTAGAAGAGGCACTTAAACACCGATGAAAAATACATTCTTGCATGTTTTGCATAACGCGAGGACAACGGTACTCTACGCGCTGGAACACAATGTGATTACGAGGTACGTTGTAGTGGGAGACTCCAAAATAATTTTCGCCATCTGTGGTTCTTTAACGCGCACCTAAATATAAGCACACGATAGGATTTTTTCCATCTCGCCCCTATCGAAATGCCGCCTCCACGGTCGGCATAGAATTCGCTACTTCGAGCTCAATTAACAGTGCAACGCTGTATCTGCATCCAATAAGCTACCGCAGTGGGCTTTCTGCTGGTAGCCATATACTATATATATAGTATAGTACTAGTACCTGTATAATAAGCATGTGGTTGGGGCATGTCAGTCAACTCTGTTGTGTAAAGAGAATGAATATATTATTGAGAGCTACCTGATCTTTATAAATAAATAACACGAAATACAGTAACGTCTCTCTCGTCTCTCTCGCCATGTACATTCAATTTGTGCGCTACACATAGAGCACGCGCATAAATTAGCGTTACCTGATCTATCTAAATAAATAACATTACATACAGCAGCGTCTCTCTCGTCTCTCTCACCATGGATATTCAATTTGTGCACTACACATAGAGCACGCGTATAAATTAGCATCGCAACGCAAGTGAGAGGCGCTAAAATACGGACACTTATTTTCCCGCTTCCCGCCCACGGCGGCCGATCGCTGCATTGCGCAGCACTCATTCGTCGACCTTCGCCCATCCTTCATGCAGCTCGCGCACAGCTGCTCGACGCGACGACCGCGCGACCGCACGTATGTGCGCACCGCAGACCGCGCGCCGTCGCCCGCTATCGCGACTTGCGACACCGGCGCTCGGGTTCACACATGTGCGCGCGAGCGTCGCCAACTGCACGCGCCGCCGAGGTCGCCGCGCCTCCGGCGTTGTCAGTGTGGCGGCGATTCTCTCACTTTCCGGGAAAAGCGGCGCCGTATATGCGTCTCTATACACGCGTATACGCGCCGGGACAGGGCACGTACACCTATACTGATACGCTCGCCGAATCGCAGTGTGTCTGCGGTGCAAGGCACGTGCATTGCAGCCGGGATATAGCGACGTGTGCAAAGTGGCGAGCGAGGGCGGCACGAACTCGGGGCAACGCATCATGGCGAAGAGAGAAACGCAGTTACCGAGTGTACCCGTATATATATATATATATATATATATATATATATATATATATATATATATATATATATATATATATATATATATATATATATGTACATGCAGGCGCAAACATTCAGCGCTGTACACCAAAAGGGTAAACAGCGCCTGAAAGATTACGACATGGTTACAAAATATCACGACTATGACCTGTCAGTAAAGACATGGGAAATGAATCTTACTTCTTGGCACACGCGAAGGAGGATAGGATAGGAATAAACTTTATTTGTCCAACGGTTATTGATGTTGGTGCCCGGGGCTAGGAATCTGTGTAAATACCACCACTCTCTTTGTCAGGGCCCCCGACGGTGCTTTCACTCTACTGTATGGTGGTTATGAAAGCGTGCATATACTATGTCGATATGTATGCCAGCAGTAGCGACCGACTATGAACACACCTTGAAAGCAACTAGCGACTGGGAGAAATCGAGCTCTACGTATGTATCACTATAGTATAGCACAACTCTCAGGGGCAGTCACAATGGCGTGAGAAACATTGCAGAGCTCTAACAATAAGAATCGGTGCTATACGCTACTGCGTATTGTATATATCATAAGGAGCGCTCAAAAAAGATGAATTTTTGCCTTCCCTTCTGTCATGTATTTGAATACTATTGCCTCTTAGCGGGACGTTTTGGTAATGGTTGATAACGATTGCTTGCGTGGTTCTCATTAAAGCACAATGCACTTGTATTAACTACAAAGCGGATTTTCGTAAGTACCCTACTTACCTTTTCTTTTTCCTATGCTCTTCAAATCGTCTCAGTCAAGTTCATCTAAAAGCAGCAATACTTAGATCCACAGCCTTCATTCAACTTTTTGTCCCTCTCTCTTTTTGGGTATATAGAGGTATATCATAAGCTTGCAGTTTGGCATCTCAACTCTTATGGCGAAATTAGTTTGCACGCTACGTATTCCAAATGCTATTACTCGGGTACTTTCGTTTAATTAAAGAGTTACGCAGAGCTCATTAATTATGTATGAGTAATCAGTGCTACCGCAAGCTCTACAAATTTCGATGACGTGTATAGCCTTATCACCAGGAAAGAAAAAAAATACCATCCTCAATAACCATCCTAGAAGGATTCAGTTTTCGTTACAATGCGTATATATAGTGAAACAGTTGCAGTTACGAAATAGTTCCTGTGCCCCCCCCTCCCCTCTTTTTTTCTTCGTTATTTTCAACTGCACCGTCAAGAAAGGACCTCAATTAAAAGTGCGTCACGCTTATATCATTCCGTAATTAGACATTTCTCGTTTGCGTTTCCAGCTCGTTCATCAGTGCTTTTGCAGTTTATCTCATTACGCCTCGACAGCTTCGTTACTGGCTTTTAATTCCTGATGCGCCTTTGACTGAGCGGGCACACCTCCAGGGCTCGCACACTTCGGAACCGGTTCTGCGATTCGCGAATCCGTCAAGTGCACAGCCGAACTGAGTGACAGGGTCGGCATTGCGACTTTCGTTTACGGCTGTGTGCATATATATATATATATATATATATATATATATATATATATATATATATATATATATATATATATATATATATATATATATATATATATATATATATATAAAATATATAATATTAGCGCAGCGCAGTTGCCGATGTCGAAATCTGGCTTATTGCATTGCATGGTGTCTCCAGCCTGAACGATAACAAAGAAGGAAAAATGCACGCGTAGAGTATATGTACCGCGTGGCCACGTTGACGGCAGCACGTGCTTTAATTACGCCGGAGCAGGGCGTGGTGCGAACAGACAACGTCCAAAGCGCGGCCGTCATCGTGTGCGGTGTGCGCGGCAGTACTGTGTATTTTTCGCGCATACGCGACGCCGTCGGAGCATGCGCAAAGGGGTGCGCGAGAGTGGTGCGTCTGTGTAACCTCCCGGTGTGTGGATGTGTGTGCGTATATATATATATATATATATATATATATATATATATATATATATATATATATATATATATATATATATATATATATATATATATATATATATATATATACACACACACACACACGTGATAGCTGTAGCTCGCACGATTTTCCACCCACGACGTTGGTGGTGGGACGGGGTTATACAGCGAGCCTCTCGAAACGGAACTGCGCGCGGCGGAGCACGTTTGGTGGTGTGTGGCTGCTGGGGTGTCTGCACGTACGTGCGCGGACAACCGCACACGTACACACATGCGGTGCGCGTTCGTGGGAATGAGCGCTCGCACGTAGCTCGCGGGCTGCGGTCGGGCGAATCGTTTGAAGACATGTCTGCGTGCCGGCTGCGTATTACCCGCAGCCCATCTCTCGCTTTTTCGTTCTTATCGATTACTTTTTTTTTTTCTGGCTGAGTTGTGTCCGGCGACTGCAGTGGCGATTTGCGCCGAGGCGCAAATTAATGTAAAAGGCCCCCGCGTATATAAAGGTTCCTTTTTTTTATTGATGCCAAAAATAAGGAGACGTTGGCAATAGCCTGTGGTGTACCATGTGGCGTGGTGTGATTGATGCACACAGTGCGGCAAGAGAGAGGAAGTGACACAAATCATTCTTTCAGAACGAAAATGCATATACGCTCCAATAGATGTTGTGATGCTTGTGCTGTCGATATAGCTGATGTTTGATAGTGTTACACCGACAACGTCATTATTTGCTGAACATTCTAGCAACCACCTTTAAAGGAACACATGGGTGCACACGAAGGCACGCACACGCATGTATACACATACACGCACACATACAGAACAAGATTGGTCTCGTGCTCACAGACCACTTCGTATATACACGCATGACGGCTCACGTATTCGAAGAGTTAGGGCGAATCGGGAGTGCGAACATAAAATTAGTGAACGCAGACTCGCTAACGAGGAGAACACTTTACGAAAGCATAAAGCTTTGTGAATTTCACGCCAGCCTAGCATAACGTTCCATGCTCTTCTTCTCGTATATCTGGCAGCCGCACGAAGCACAAGCGAGGATGGTATTTTAAATCACTTCTTGAACCAAACCCCGATTATTTATGCTGAGTCACATAGGCCAGCGGCATTGCCTCATCAAGTGTAGTGGGGCATACACACATTTTCAACTGCGAATTCCGCTTGAAAATTGCGTGGTAATCATCTTCATCGGCCTATTTTATGTCCACTGCTGGACGCGAAGGCCACTCCGAGGGATTGAACATTACCCCTACATGTCTTGCGCCAGCTGACGCCATCTTATGCCTGCAGATTGAAAATTGCGTACGAGCGCCGAATATTCTTGACCCAAATGGCATAATGTACTGCTCATCGCGAAATAAATCATATTTTTTTATTGGACTCTTGGCCACGAGATATAAGACTTATATATAGTATATTATATAGTATATTGACAGTATTTATAGACGATCAAACTCATGACTCTGCTACATAGTTTCGGCAGCATACTTGTCATTGCTATGACAGCGCTTAATTTAATTCCATGCTAATAGCACGGCTGCATATTAATGTGTTGTATATAGTGTGAAACGTAATTCGTAGGTGACACGTTTAGAGGAATAATATATGAGGTTTTACGTGCCAAAACCACTTTCTGATTATGAGGCACCCCGTAGTGGAGGACTCCGGAAATTTTGACCACCCGGGGTTCTTTAACGACGTTTAGAGGAAATGAAGGTGGTATGGTTGTTTGGAGCAAGTGGGAGTAGCTGATATCGTGTAGTTGCAGGCATGGAGGTGAGTTTTTGTTTATTAGTGTGACCGAAGGGTGTACTATGAGTGAAGGAAAATATGTCGATGAGCACGGTACATCATTGCATGGCATAATGATGTTAGGGCATAGGGTATATTTTCAGCTGATGCAAAGCATGCACGGGTCATTGGAGATCGCTGAGAGAGACTCTATATAGTCCTGCACGTGGATGTGAAATGGGCTGATGATAAAAGTTGCCAAAGATATCAGCTCAAAAATCACTGCGTAAAAACGCGTTTAAGTTCAACAGCTTTATTCGGAAAAAGGTTAGCGCTATATTTTGACGCTCTTTGTAGGCCTTTGTACATTATAGGGAGTTTACAAGTGTATGTGCTTACAGTTGTGGTCCCTTCATTTAGTTCACCGAATATATTGGTCGTTGTGTGTTTACAATATATAAATTATGTGTGTACTTCTCGATAGAAGACCCAGCTATAATACACTGCCTTCTATTATCGTTGAAATATCGTACGAAGGCCTACAAAAATAAACTTTTTTATTTTAATGAATGGATGCTTATGCGATAAATCTTGCGATGGGCTGGTTAAAACGACGCCTTGTGCTCCAGTTCAGAAATATATCTCGTACGTCATCAGAAAGAAGTCCATTATACATGCTGCGTCCGCCTGAAGCAAGCGAAGTTGCATTTTAACGAACAACTTGCATAAATGGTAATGTGCCTATTATTCTGGCCGGGCACCTGCTTCGTCGATCACTGTGGCGTCTTGGGCAACATTTAATTATACGCTTCATTGTATTCCCAAAATATATATATAATATGAAATGGAATGAGGGCAGTGTGGAAAGGACGAGCGCTCTTTCTGCTAACGGCCCACAACCACCAGGCCCGCCAGGTGTGAGGTTTCTCCGTAGCCCGTGCCCGACAGTTTCCACAGTTGAGACATCGGCTTTACCCATATGGATGAGGTTCGATCGGCGGGCACGGCGTGTTCGCGGCCTTCTTGTCTTGCCTCATCCGGGAAGTGGACGCTGCACATCCCGATTGTTGCGACACCGAGAACCGAGGTGTGCCATGCCGGCCATTGCGAGCACTGTTCGTTCGCTCACGATTCCGCGTGTTCGCTCATCCCGCAATCTGCGGCGGGCGAAAAAAACGAAAAGAAAGAGAGCAGAAGGCCCGCTCTTCTGCAATATGCGTGTGCAATGGCGGCGGCTACATCAGACGCGTCCCTGCGCCAAGCGACGGCCATGCCATACGCTATTAGATCGACCCCCAAACCGAGGCAGCACGCTTTAATTGGCGAGCGGCGCGCCGGGGGGGAAAGAAGGGGGTGGTGCGCAGCTGAGAGAACCGCGAGAGATGCCGTGCGCGCGGCACGTATGCCCACCTGGTTCAACCTGCCCTCTCCCCTCGTCTCCTTTCCTTCGCGGCGACTGCGATGATGGGATGCACAGTCTTTTGCCCGCTGCAGCAGCAGCAGCAGCCGCCGCCTGCGCTCACAACACGGCACAAGCTCCTCCTCCCAGCGGGCTTCAGCTCAGTGGACGGCCTCCGTCCGCCGCTTTGGGAGAGGGAAGCTCCGGACGGCCAAGAACAAACTGGCTGCTGCTGCTGGTGGCGGCCCCCCCACCGTGGCACAGTCTCGCGCGGCGGGTATTCCCCGCCTTAATTGGTTCGCGCGACCACCGCCGCTTCTTCCCATGAGGCTCCGACAAGTCTTGTGGGCAGGCAGGCAGGCAGGCAGGCAGGCAACGCTTATTTTCCTCGGACGCGATTGTTTCTGCTTCTTTCCCCCCTCCCTCCCCCCGGGCTTCTTCTTTTTGTCTTGCTTTCTTGAACCATCGAGCCTTCTTGGGAGGAGGGGGAGAGAGAGAAAGGGACCGCCCGGCCCCCTTTGCGCCGACGCAAGTTCTTCGCCTGCTGAGACGAAGAAGACTGTGCGCGGCCAGGCTGGCTAATTTTTCTTTGTTCCTTCATTTAATGCTTCTTCTTCCTCTCTTCCTCCGTTCTCCTTTCTTCGCTTCTTTCTTTCTGCCATCGCGTACCCAAATCCCTCACCCTGGCCGCCCTTCCGCGACTGCAAGAGTTCCCGCAATTTTCTCCTCTTCTACGGAAAGGGGGGATTATTATACCCACAGCGCTCGATGCGGTGTTCCTCTCTCATCCGCCCTCACACCTGGCAAAGTTTGCGAGCTTGTTGGTGCGCTTCTGCGGCCCTTCGCGTCATCCGTCGGCTTGCTGGACGTCCAGCCGGAGGACTTCCCCACCTGACCTCCTCTCTCTTCCCTCCCTCTTTGTGCGGAAATTCCTCCGACAACGTACCTTCCCTCGGCCCTTTGTGAAATTTACATTTATCGCCCCATCTTAGGCTTCCCTCCTCCCTCCATGAATAATAACAATAAAAAAAATGCGCTCGGCAGTAATTCCTCATCTTAGCCCTGCGACCTTTTGAGATCTGATCGCTCGCCCGTCTACTGTTCTTTGTGGTTCAGTATATAGTTACACATGGCTTTCTCCCTTTAATTCACCCTTGACTATACTTCCCACAGCCTCCTCTAAATGTGTGTGAGTTGGCTTGCATGGTGTGCGTTTAGTTATTTTATCTCCGCACTCATGGGGCGCTGTAGACCGAGAAAACTGAAACGACAGCCGTAATTGTAGAGGACGCTTTTGCGGTACACTTCCTTTCCTTGTCTTTATTCGACTTGCAGACCCCCCCCCCCCCCCCGCC
Source organism: Dermacentor albipictus (assembly GCF_038994185.2). Lineage (NCBI taxonomy): Eukaryota > Metazoa > Arthropoda > Arachnida > Ixodida > Ixodidae > Dermacentor > Dermacentor albipictus. The sequence goes on along the minus strand of NC_091824.1, from coordinate 62,648,978 downwards.
TCACCTTTCCGAGCCAGCGCTTGCGCAGGCAGGCGTATTATACTCTGCCTGCCAGAGCGCAAGCGGTCTTGCGGTGATGGATACCTCCCGAGGCGGTCATGCGATACGATATTAACGAGTAATTAGGCGGCAAAAAAAAAAAAGTCCCACGCGGGTGTTTCGGGCCGGGGCGTCGTCGGACCGCCTCGTCTCGCAAGAACTTCCCTGTCGTGACTGTGCGGGCCCCTGGCTGTACATAAATTGGTACACACGCGCCCGCGCGCCGTGCCTCAATATTAAAAGAAAAAAAGAAAATCTTTACACGCTCGCGGTCACGGCGTGACGTCCAACGATAACGAAAACCAACGCCGCCACCGACGACGAACCCCTTGTGGAGAGCGGAGTGTGCGCGTCGATCTTCGAAATTAGATTCTTTCTTTATTTTATTTTTCAAATAGTTTTGTTGCTTGCGGAACAAGAAAACGTTCTTTTCGTTTCCAAAGTGAATTTTTTATGAGCTCAACTCAGTTTATGATATATCGTGAAATAAAAGCTTGCCAGGGGGCGGAGTATATCCCCATACACGCCTTTCAGAGAAAAAGGATCACTCTGCGTTGACGCAATATAAACGCTGGTTTCTGGCGAGTCGAACCTTGACATCAAGCTCCGGCTTTTAAAATAAATAATATTTTTATGTGCATAATTTATAAAAGTAAAGTCGATATACTTAATTGTGCAGATTTCAAATGCACAAATTGCGAGGCTCCTTCGGAGGGAAACTTTGCTTATACTTTCTCCAGTTTTGTGCATTCCTCTTCCTCTTATGTAAAAAGGTCAGCTTTATTTACTCGGACAACGCAAAAAAAAAAAAAAACGGTGACAGTTCAACAGGCGTTGGAGTGACGGCGAATAAATATCTGATAAGGGATCAGACCACTTTCTCTAAGTTTGCCATCGAACTCGCAGCAGGGAAAAAAAACGAAAAAGAATGAGACATAAAAAACATAAGGCGGGTATCAGAGATATATTTCCATAGATACAAATTGACGCCGTATCCATCCTTCTGAGCTCATTTGCAACGTTAATTCGATTAGCAACCTCTTCGCGATGGGTGTGTAATCGATGAAACGAGTTATGATTTGTGTGCTCATTATATGTCACGATGCTTATTGTCATTATTCTATCCCCATTACATATGTCCATGACATCCTGGAATCGCGAGACCTTATGGGCACAGCAGCGACAAACTCGCTACCAGCCACAATGCCGAGGTATACCATGGCATAGTGTATACATGTAGCGCTCCTCGATATCAAGTAAAACACGATAATTATACATGTTTCCACCCCGAACAAGTTTGGTCAAAATCGGGTTGAATACGATTTCACGATATATATCACATTACTGATAATATTAGTAAGAATAATCATACGAGGGCCGTTTTTTTTTCAACCTCCGATAGGCTATAAATAAAAGACAAGTTCATCTAAAACAATAATTTTATTACCAAAAGGTTAGTACAGTTACGGTTACTTTTCGAAATAATCACCGAAGAGATTGAGGCATTTGTCATATCTGTGGACAAGCTTTGCAATACCCTCTTCAAAAAACGTTGCCGCCAATGAATTCAAGTAGTCCTTGACGTCGGTTTGAAGGTCGCCATTGGTTTTAAAGCGCTTCCCACGAAGCCACCTCTTCAGTCCAGGAAAAAGATGAAAGTCACAGGGTGCTAAGTCTGGACTGTATGGCAGATGATCGAAAATGTCCCATCCAAATTGTTCGAGAAGCCGTTGAGTTGCTCCAGCAGTGTGTGGACGGGCATTGTCATGGATCAGAACAACTCCAGCAGTCAGCTTTCCTCTTCGTTTGTTCTGAATGGCTCTACGCAAGCGTCGTAAAGTTTCGCAATAAACAGCTGCAGTGATTGTGGTTCCGGGCTCCATAAACTCCACAAGCAACACACCTTGTTGGTCCCAAAACACAGTAGCCATGGTCTTTCTGTTGTTGAAGGTTTTTTTGAATTTCTTTGGCTTGTTTGGTGAATTTGAATGCATCCATTGTTGTGATTGTCGTTTTGTTTCCGGTGTGTCGTATTGAATCCAGGTTTCATCCCCAGTCACGATTGATTTCAAAAGGTTGTCTCCTTCATCCTGATAACGCTCAAGGAACTCCAAAGCTGACGCCGTTCGTCGAGTTTTGTGGCCGTCTGTCAACATTTTTGGGACCCAACGTGCACAAAGTTTTTTGTAGCGTAACTGTTCAGTAACAATAAAGTACAAAACGGACCTTGAAACTTCTGGAAATTCCGTAGATAAAGCAGTTATGGTGAATCTGCGGTTTTCTTTAACCATTCTGTCAACTCGTTGAACCAGGTCATCTGAAACGACAGATTTGCGTCCTTGGCCCCCTTCATCATGCACATCATTACGTCCATCTTTAAAATTTCGACACCATTCACGCACAACACCATCACTCATGAAGTTTTCCCCATACACTCGACTCATTCTCCGATGGATTTCTGCAGCACTATGGCCTTCAGCCTGTAGAAAACGAATAACACTTCGCAATTCACACTTGGCGGGAGCAACAATAATGGCAGCCATGTTCACGTGGCTGTAGCACAATACCGACTGACGCCTGAATGTCAACAATGGCGGAGTGTGTAGTGCGAGAGCTGCTCAGTTGCCTGCAGCGCATGTCCGCGTTCTGCTGCCCGCGTAGCGCCTGCGCGGAGCGATCGGAGGTTGAAAAAAAAACGGCCCTCGTATGTAGCTATATGTATTCCCTTTCGCTAAATCCTCAAGCGCAAACCGGCGAGTATACGTATATGATATAGTCAGCTCTTGCCGGTCTTCAGTGAACGAAAGCTTGTCGCTTTATTTTTTTAGTTGCCTCATTCACAGGAATACGACAATGATGCATCGCATTGCAGTTCCCGCACGTAGCATACAAGTGAACGGTGGTATAATGCGCTAAGAAACGTACGCGGCGCTGACGTTTTTCTGCACTGCGCACGACATCTGTTATATGTTGAAATGACGTTTACCCTACTCTGTTACGTTTACAGAATCTCTGCATCTTCGGCTAGTCGGTGGTCCACTAATTTGGCTGTAAGAACATATGGCGGGAACCATGCAGTAAAACAGGGTGGCAACAAACGAGGACTAAAAGCCCGACATGTTTCCGATAGACACACGAATGCTAAAAAGTTTTAGGATAACGTGTCACTCAACAAGGCTTCTTCGCCTTACACAAGTAAGGCGAGAAAAAGCATCTCATCTCTTGCTAGGCCCATGCCCGTGGGTACTGCAATTCTTTCTTTCTTTGTGAAATAAAGTGCAGAGGACAAAGTAAGGGGCGGTACACAGCACATGTCTCTATTTGTTGTGTTTGGTTACGTGGTTTTTTTTTAATACCATAATTAATGTGGTGCCAACAAGGATTTGTACAAATTAGTTCGTCATACGACTAGCGAGCAACACTCGTTGTTTTTGCATGTTCCCGTGAGTGATTTCACTCGTTTAAATACGCCTGTGTCTAAAGAAAATCGAGCATTGTGCACGTAAAATTCTTAATTAAAATTACCAGGAAAATCCTATGAGCTTCATGCTTCCAGACAGCGAAAACGCCGATTTCTCACCGGCTTCCATCTTCAAAAATAAAACGCCATTTTTACCCTTCCCCTCCCCCAAGTTAAAAGAACAAAGGGCACCCGAAAAGGAAAGACACTAAGTATATATCCTAATCACTTCGTCCCAGCTGAACCCCGTAGCAACCCACACTATCTCTAAGTATCTATGCTTGCAACTAAATTGCAATGGCTATTCATCAATCGGTTGCGAGCGACGCGCCGGTTTCGGTTGTGGATGGGACGCTATCGTTTTAATGTACTTAATCCTAAATACCCCTTCTGCCGCCTTGGCACATCGATTCTGGCCGAGAATGGGCACATACGAATATCACATACGCAGTGTCCAGGTTGCCTGTTCGTGCCCATCCACAGTGGCACATAGTCAGTAGTCAAAGTTGTCTGCCCGTGGAGACAGCAACTAAAACACATACTTAGTGGCACAACCCAGTATGCAGCCAACTTGGCTCACCGGGTGAAGTAAGTTAGGTGCAAACGGACAAAACCGGAAGGTGGGTAAAGTTCCCAAAGAATGCTAATCGCGTTAAATGAACGCGTACAGACGATTAGGAATAATTGTCGTTGCGAATATACTTCACGTTCAAGCACACAATGCTCCCTAACCTTCCCATGATGACACACAAAATAATCCACAATGGAAATGACGCACCATGATCGTCCGAATCAGGTATTTCAAATAGAAGAATTCGCTACACGTGTGGCAAAAAAAATAAATTAAAAGTTCCAGACCAAACAGCAGGAAACACAAGGTTCTATAAAGCGATGCCTTTAAAGCGTTGAACTAAATGAATCTAGTCTGTTAAGATACGGGCAATATGAGACTGCAATGGTCTGGGTGCATGCATTTCGATTTCCACAACGCAAATTACTATACCACACAGAAAGAAAGCTGCGCACATCCCAAAGAAGATAAAGTCACAACTTATTTATCTAAAATTAGTTTTGTCACATTATCATTTAGGCATATTACTTTAAATCTATTTCCATACGCTTACTTCAAATTAATATAGTACTCTGTTTCGAGCGCACCGTGCAACAAACAACCACATAAATGCAGGCTTCATGCCCAGTCTGCTGTTGCTTGTGAACTCAAGCATATATATATATATATATATATATATATATATATATATATATATATATATATATATATATATATATATATATATATATATATATATATATATATATATATATTGTTACGAGCCACCTACTCGTACTACACTGTTTTGCATTACAGAAAGGAGTTATGTTTCCGGTTTTGAATTTTTCATCTTATTTCACTATCATTTTCCTGTCTCATTTTATGCGAATTTTATGCGTAAGGACAACTTTATATTTTCAGCCGCACAAATAGTTCCAGTGTTTTTTCTTTTTATTTTTGTTATATCGCATTTTATCCGGTTTCACTTTACAGAAATTTGATGTGGAAATACAATTTTGGATTTTCAGTCACAGAAATTGTTTTCTTTTTTTCATTTTTCTGTTATTTCGAATTCTTTTTCTGGTTCACTTTGCAGACATGTGCAAATGCAATTTTTCATTATGAGTCACAGTTCAGTTTCTTTTTTTATAGAAGCATGTTTTGTTTTAAAGCAACACATACTACTGAGTAAATAAGCAGCTTGACAAGAAAGCGGAAACAGCGTCCTTCGTGACACTGTACAGGGCGAACCAGCTTACATATGAAGTCATTATGGTAGGAAAAAAAAAACTAAAATTGGCCTTGCCATGCTGTTGAAGAGTTTTAGCCTCGAATGGAAAGGAAGGTTTTTTAGCCCTTCATTGCAGCGCATCTGGATGTACCCCGTTGTTCGAGAAAACAAAAGTAATCTTTACGCACATGGACGATCGCTCGCTCATCTTTGTGGAATCAGCTAGCAGGGCACGTGAAGAATGCCCACGCATAAGTAAGACTTCCCCGGCCTTACCACAAAGGGAGTTGATATTGAGCGGTGATGGCACCATTGTTATGTTTTTTTTTCGTTTTGTTTCTTCTATTTAAAACCTTGTATCAGACAATAAAATTTCAGTTTGCAGTAAGCGCTTGTCCTCGTTGTTTTCTCCTGTGGCTCCTGTCCCACTTCGCGCAGCACCACTCATCCTCTGTCACGCTGTAGTGAGAGACGAGCCGACTGGCATTAAAAAAAAAAAGAACAGTCGTGTTTTATTATATATCTGACAGCTCATTTGCGTACAGAGTAGTCAACGAGGTCACGCAGTGTATGCACGAACAAAATTAGTTATCTAAAATGAGTCATGGTTATACCGACCCACTTGGACAATGTGAAATTCCAGTGCCACAATATTAGTGGGCTCCCAGGACACCGAATATTTGATAACAGAGCCCATGAATCACTTCCAACCATATGGCCTGCTATACCAAAAAAAAAATAATAAATAACATTAGAACCACCATCGCACGTGCTTTCGCAAAGCATTGGCAATGTAAGCCGAAATGTCGGAACACATGTAGTTGCGGAGATCTGCACTGCATGTCCGCCTGAATTTTCTTTCCAGGCATTGTAGTATATTTCCATTTCATGAGCAGTTGAACACGCCGAAAGCATAGAATGAAAGAATACGTCGTATAATCCTTGTAATAGACTGCTGAAAAGCAAACCTGTAACTTTTCTTGATGGGCGAAAGAAGTATCGGAGCAGCCCAGGCGTTTGTCAACTCAAATGGCAGCCATGCACTTTGAATATACCGTGGGGCATCAAATCGGAACAGCAGACAGCACGTCATGCATGACATATGCAAAAGCCGCGGTGTAGAGAAGCAGAAAAAGCTCTAAAAGGTCATTTTGATAGGTTTGTGTGCATTTACATTATTTAGGACGCCTATACTGGCCGGAGATCAAGAACGGCAATTTTTTTAACAAGTTCTATCATGGAGCATTCACAGAAAACAGGAAATTTCTTGTGCGGAATGAAAAAAAAAACAATTTCTTTTATTTGCAGCAATTTTTATATTGTATGTCATAAGTGAGAAGAATAATTTAAAAATGTATAATTTAATGTGTCTTTCTCTTTTTTTTGCCGAACCAACTTCATTAAAATTGGCTCATCGGCTGCCAAATTACAGAATTCCCCTACTAAGGCGTTGAATAGGGAACTTGAGAACTAAAGTTTTTTTTTTTTCTTAACGGCTGCACATTTTTGCTGTAAGTGATAGCGTTTCAAAATGCGCATATAGCAGTTGCGAGAGGGTGATGATATTGATCAGTTTCTGCCGTCGCCGTGGCGTCCGTCGTGGTTTTTCATTGCACTCATTTTTGACTTACCTCACTTTAGGCCACATCAAATGATGTATTTTAACGAGCTGATTAAAATGGCGTGTCAGCCATAACTGTAGACGCAGAGAGGGCAAACGCTGTCACGGGGTGCTCTGTTTAGCGCTCTGTGTCCATGTTCAGTGCAACATTGTGCTTGACAGTGAGTTAGGCGCAACTTTGATGCGTTGCACTACTTTCAGCCTTTCAGCGGCTGATGCTGTCAGCCCAGATGTACGGGAAACAATTTTTTTTCTTGGGGGGGGGGGGGAGACATGTTTGTGCACTGCTCAAGCAGTGCGAAACAATCTCGTTTACATGTCACTCAGCGCTTTTTAAATAGCCTTGTTTTTGTGCTGTATACACATAGGTGTGTGAGCCACTTGATCAAACGAATATTTACAGTATAGAGAGACTGCTTCAGGCTCTCTGCATATTGTTAAAGCATTTTAACGCGACAGCGTTAAGGAGCTCGAGTCGCAGAAAAGCCGGTGTTGTCGGCGTCGTCGGCGTTGGCCGTGAGCGATAAATCCCAGCAGGCACTTCATGAATAGAAAACAACTTGCAACATGGGCTGGGTGGGAATCGAACCAGGTTCTCCGGAATGTGAGACGGAGACTCTACCACTCAGCCACGAGTTCGATGCTTCAAAGCGGTACAAAAGCGTCTCTAGTGAATGCGGTGTTGCCTTAGAAACGAGCTGTTTCTAAGGCTCAGGCGCGCGTCGCTTGCTCAGGCGCACCTTTCGTTGCCGCGCCGAACGCGGCGCTGATCGACGCTCACCGCGTCCGATGCGGGGCGCTTGGCGGGTCGACGGGAACGCTGTCGCGTTCCACTCTTGAAGGCGAAGCTTAAGCGTCCTCCAATTTTTTTTACTCTCTGATAATACACAATCTTACAATATTGTTCTAAATTGAACTCATTTCTTTGGTGAAGCAACTTTCGGAGAGCAATGCGGCCTCTAAAGGTAGATTAATTGGAGGTGCACATCATCCGTTTAAAAGAATTTCGCCATTTGGGGCTTATCACTGCGATAGCGATTATACGGAGGCCCGAGGTGCGCTCGCGTCGTCAGCGTTGGCGTCGTCGTCATTGCGTTGCCCCGCTATCAACGGGACATGCACCGCTCACGCACGGAGAGTGAGACGGTTTTGAGAGACGCGGAGCCTGCGCCTGGCTGCAAAAACCCTAGAGTTTCGTACAATAATTATTGTACGAAACTCTATGGGAAAAACGATGAAGCGAAGTGGACGCATGCTGCGAAGGCTCCACTCCCTCGCTCAGTGGAAGAGCCGCCGGTCAGTTTTGCCTTCGGCTGCTAACACCATCATTCCTACATTGCATCATCATCATCATCATCATCATCCTCATCATCCTTTTTATAGCCACTGCAGGACGAGGGCATCTGCCAACGATCTCTAATCGCCCCTGTGGTGTGCTAGCTGATTCCAATTTGCACCTGCAAATTTCTCAACTCCATCACCCCATCTAGTTTTCTGCTGTCTTCGAGTGCGCTTCCCTTCAGAGTGCGCTTCCCTAAGTAGATGTATTCCCTTACCACTTCCAGTGCCTCGCTACTTATTGTAAATTGCTGTTCTCTTCCGAGACTGTTAAACAATACTTTAGTTTTCTGCCGATTAATTTTTAGACCTGCTATTCTGCTTTGCCTCTCCAGGCCAGTGGGCATGCATTGCACTTGGTCCCCTGAGTTACTAAGCAAGCAGGGGCGTAGCCAGGGGGGGGGGGGGGAGGGCTTACGGGGCTTCAGCCCCCCCCCCGTAATTTTATCGTGCTGTCCATGCACCGCCGACCAAATCAACCCCCGGCACCAGAAATAATTCTCGATTTTGTCTATAATGTCTTTTTCACGCTCGAAAAAGCAAAAACATCGCGGACTCGGACGTGATTTCGCGACAAGATCCATGCACCGGAAGTGACATAACGCAAGCAGCCCCATCCGAGCACAAAGTTTCGAGGGAGTTTTGCTGGCGAACGGGCTCGCCGCGGCATCTCGCGGAGGCCGCGGAATCTACGGAGTGCATGGATGTCAATTCTGAAACTTTACGGGTATAAAGTTCTCATGAACTTTTGATGTGAAAGGTGCATTGGCATTTCCAAAGTTGTACTTTCGGTTTTCAATTGCAGAACATTGTTGGTTTAATGCTGTTATTAACATTTGACGCCAAAGGTGTATTTACTTTTCTAAAGTGGTACACCGGAACCAAGCGAAATCAACGCACTATCAGACAAGTTGACAAAGCACGTAACGAGGTCCAATGAGACGAAGCGTTGTGGTGGTTCATTTGTGCCGCCATCTCACACAGAAAAATATCAACATTTGTTTTCACCTACTCCAAAGCATCCATGTCAAGACACTAAAGCCAGCAAAGGTAGCTACGTCCTTATTTATTTTTTCTACTTTGAATTTTATTCACGAGGACACATTGAGCCTCTTCATTTTGTTTGTTCTCGCTACCCCTCCCGCGGGCTGCCAAAACCATCCAGAGCGCATGCGTTTTTCACGTGTTGCCGTCTACCACGGCGCGGCGCACTTCGATGCGCATTCGGTTTTCTCTGGCGGAGTGCATTTTCGCCTAGCAGAGTTTTGGACGCTTTCTGGCTAGCAGACGAGAAAAAAAAAAAAAACAATGGTCGCTCGCCGCCATCACTGTGGGGACTCGACGGATTGCACCATGTTCGCTCGAGAGCAACATCTCCGGAAAGTCTTGTCTAGCCGGTGTAGGATACCGAGCAGTATGCACATGGTTCTCGGTGGACCAAACCTCTTACGTTTTTTTCGATATTCCTTCGGTAGCCCCATTAGGGCCCCAAAGTAGGCATTCGATTGTGCCCAAGATACTTTCCTTTGCGTTTTTTTTTTCATTTCGGTGCCCACGCCCCACAAAAGGAAAAAAAAAAGACATTCTTGTGGCGCCGCGAATTGTCGCATGGTGAAAGTTCGATTTTGTTAGCGCTTTTGCGGAAAGAAAAGCAATGGACCACGGGAAGCTTCACTTACCGGGTAATCTTATTTTATTATCGGTTATACGGAAACTACCGGCGCATTTCTGCCATCACCGTCGCCCTCACGTTCCGCATAATGTCCAAGGGCGATAGCATCGGTACTGCTCACCGCATGCTGTATGTGCGAGGGAAAGCGTAGGGGAGCGGGGGTGGCATGGGCGGGCCTACGATGGTGGCTCAGTCTTGTGTGCGCAAAGGAGAAAAACGGAAAAGAAGCGTTCCGCCTTCCGTCGCGGGCGATACATCGGGGCGATTGGATGGAATGGGGGTGGGATCTAGTATTCCGTGAATCTGTGATTGTGCTACGTATTTATTTGCCTTATTTCATGGATTATATACAGTGACGTTTTCTTAGATACGTAGATTTATTGGAGACTTATACGTATATTTAAATAACTTGTTGCGAGGTTTTGTGTTTACGTGCAGCGAACTTGGTTTCCAGTGACACTTTTCTGCCCTTTATCAACCTGTATCTTCGAATTTGTATATTCCATTGTCTCTTAGAATTTCTAATGTATGAGGGCGAGTCAAATGAAAGTGAGTCTACCCACCCCGCGCAATAATGGTTCAGTTCGTTATCCGCGAAGCATGCGCGTAGCACACAGGCAGCTCTCATTTACAAAAGTGATACGCAGGTTTGAGGATAAATGTTCTTTAATGCTCTCATACACTGGGTTGAACATGGTTGCGTGAGGTAATGGACGCTGTAGAAGTTTAGCAGCGTGGTGCCGTGATGTTTTTGACAGCTGAAGGTGTTTTCTAAAAAGAAATTAGTCATTGTACGGCTGCCGTGTACCTAGAACATTGCACTTCATTGGCCACTGTGAAGAGTTGGAGCAAACGGTTCAAACAAGGACGTGAAAGTTGCAAAGACGATCAAAGACCGAGCCAAAGCCACCATGCAATCACCCCCAACAAAACTGCAAAGATTGATGAGCTGATGAGGCAAGAACGGAGGATCAGCATTGATGAACCGGCTGAGCGTGTGAACATCAGTCATGGTTCCGTTCACGGCATAACTCATGAACTGCTTGGTTATCGGCTCTTGTGTGCTCTATGGATGCCCAAGATTTTGAACCACCGCCAGAAGACGGATGAGGATGACGACTTCTTGTCTGCAATTGTGATCGGGGACGAACCATTGTGCCATTACTACGAGCCTGAAACACGACGGCAAAGCTTACAGTGGAAACATTCGAATTCACCAGCCTCAAGAAAGCAAAGGCCTTCATTTCCTCCGGAAAGGCGTTGACTTTTTCGATCTTCAGGGGCAATTACTGATAGAATTTGCTAAATCTTGAGAGACTATCAATTCTTTCCGATATTGTGAAATGCGGGATCGGCTACCTGTCGCAATCAAGAACAAACGACGTGGAAAATTGACAAATGGGGTCATCTTGTTCCACGACAATGCCAGTCTCCACGTCGCTGATGTGGCTAATATAAAACTGGCGAAGTTCAAGTGGGAAACTCTGCAATATCCGCCATACAGCTCAGACCTGTCGCTTTGTGACTTCCACATTTTGGGCCAACTGAAAAAAAAAAGTTCAAGCGAACCAGATTCTTGTCATACGATGACGTGAAAGAATCAGTTGCAGACTTTTGGAGCAGCAACCAAAGGAGTTTTATGAGACGGGAATCACGCGACTGCTTAGTCAATGGGACAAATGTCTAATTGCTCATGGAGACTACTTTTAAGTAATGTATTCCGTTTGTCATATATCCGCATTGGATAACTCTTATTTGACTCGCCCTCGTGTATTTTGCAGAACGCCTCCTTTCTATACACGCTCTTTGTTGAGACTATAATTTCGCTGCAATTACTCACGATACAGGACCGCTGACAGCTGCTCTTGCGTAATACATCGGAGCAAATGACAGCGTCATTGAGATTTTTCCCTGGCCATTGCATGTGTGCAAGAATGTAAACAAGGTGCTGAATGACAAAGTTTCATTAACATGATTGTCCTAAACTTGTTCATTTCATGGGCTTTAGATTTTTCACATCAGCGGTATATATGCAATGCTTTGCTGGTTTCGAACTGATATAGTTCTAAAGTTCCTCTGATATTTTCTTTACATATTAAATAGGCAAAAACATGGAAGCAATGATATCAGTTACATGGGTACAATTTTTGGCACATAAGAGTATATTTTTTTATAAAAAATAATTATTTTACTTGTTTTGACAGTGCGTAGCGTTCAAGAATTCGTTTGCAGCGTCTATGGCAATGACAATGCAGTCATTATTAATGTATTTGATCCCTCGACAAATCGTTTAAGAGGAAGCTTTAGCTCGGGCCCAACTCCAACACGATCTATTCTGATACATATAAAATGCAGAAACGCTTTTCTGAGATAACCCCTGGATCGCTTTTAATAAAATCTGTTGCATTTGAGATAGAAAGTTGAATTCTACTGTCTGTTGGAAGAGGAATTTCGATTTAGGGCCGGAATATTGTTTAAATATTTTGAAAAATTCGAAATTTCGAAAAAGTAGGAGCACGATGTTTACAAACTAATAGCTCTGCATCAAGAACAAATATCGAGGTTCTGTACACGGCATCTACTCTAACCGTCAAAGCGGACAAATTTTGTATGTCAGTTTGTATCTTACCTAAATTGGTTACGTTGTGTACAATGGTTCTGCAAAAGCCGCATTTCCATAACACTAGATTTTTCCAGATTCATGTGTAACATATCAATTTTGTCCGCTGTAGATGTATCATTACGTGCATTTCACAGAATTGTGATATCATTTTTATTGTTGAGTTACAAAGTTTTAAACTTGATAGGTTCATTTTCTCAATATTTGCGATTTTTGCCAATTTTTAATAAAGAATTCACAATCCAAATGAAAAATACATAAAAAAAACAGTCTTCAGAATTTAAGATTTTCTTTTAAATGCAACAAACCTCGTCAAATTTGGTGCAGTGGTTGCCGAGAAAAATGAATTCTTTTTCTACATGTATTTTGATAGGAGCACCCGAACTAAAGCTTCCTCTTAAGGAGGAGGCCGAACTACAACGTGAGCCCCCCCCCCCCCCCCCCGTTGGCCCCGCCCCCCCTCCCAACGAAATTTCTGGCTACGCCACTGATGGTAATAGTGCCTGGACGAGGACTTCGTTCGGAACGAAGGACCGCAAGAAGAGGCAGGTTACGTCAGTTACCTGCGGACCGACGGGAACGACAGGACAACGCTCGCCACCGATGACAAGGCAGCCAGCACCGACGATTAGAGCCATGGAAGCCATGCTCTTGACGGTGACTTGGAAGTTGAAGCCTCTCATGTGCTGAACAAACGCAATAGACCTCAGAGAGACCAACTATAGAGGCCGTTGCGTCGACGACGGTGTCGGGACCATTCCCCGCAGGGACAATAACATCGAATCTCTGGGCCTTCGAAGGATTCCGCGGCACTGCAGGCGCCATGGCGTGAGATTTCAACAGATTGATAAGGAAATTTATTCACCCGTAGGCACACTTACAACTGTGGTAGGAACGAAAAGTACAATATGAGGTACATCACATGTAATACATCATACTTGATGTAAACAAAACAGATTAACAAACACATATTCGGCAAACATGCAAGCAGGGTTGAGTGACGTGGTTAGAGCCGGTCATTACAAGCGCAAGCCCACGAGTTATCACTCATAACCACCGCAATTACTCTGGCAATCTTAGTCATTGTCTGACAAATACTTCTTCATTGTATGATCTACAAAAATTCAGAACAGTACTCGTAACTATACTTCGGTGGCAGCGAAAGCCTCTTAGCTCAATATCTCCCATCCATAGCCCTTAAATAGCACAAACGTGATGTTGAAGGTCATATTTGGCAGGAACGCGCTTCTCTATAGAGCAAAAAGAAACCACAAAGTCGACGCCAACCCTCACATGGAAGAAAAATTGTATGGCGTGAATATCTCCGTGCAAGTGTGATGTTGTGACGCTTGCAGTGACACAACTTTACGTCAAAAAAAGTTCATTGAAGAGCGGCAGATGCCCTTTGGCCTCTGGGGCACATACCCAGTGGGGCACACCCAGCGGCCCCATGAATACATACCCAGTTGCATGTATTTTATACGTTTTTCATACATCGTCGGTGATATCTTATTTCTTTGTCCTCTTAACCCTGTTTAGAAGGCTAAGTACGGGACAATGTGAACGTGCACAGCAAAAGAACACCTGGAATATAAATGTTGGAGTTTCACGTCTTAGCTTCCTGCGCTCTGAGTTCTGTTGGCGGGTTGCATTTGTATCGCAATTCTCACTAGTTTTCTACTTTATATATTACCTGGTGCCATGAATGTGACCTGCCTCGTACAAGTGGCGACTTTTCTCAAATGTAGACGGACGAAAATGCGTTTTCCCGTACGTCAGGCCTAAAAACTCGCAGTGCGAAATCGCTGGAAGCACCATGAGCGTCTTCTTCTTATCGTCTGTTTCGCATGATAATACTTCTGCCATTCGCGGTGCTGTTCACCAGCACGTCGCTGACGCGCAGCTGGTGCCTTATACCACGGCCGCCCGGTGCCTATAGTGCGAGTGGTGCTTTCGGCACCCAATAAACTTTGTAGCAGCTGTGCTAAAGTGAACAAAAAGTGCAAATAGCCAATCAAAAACAGACAATCCGAGGACACCTAAGCACTTCTCATGAAGTGTGAATGCAAAAGCATTAATGTCGAAATGAACGCAGCTGAGCGGTCCTTCGAGTTATAAACTCCTTGAAGGTAAGCGACAGCATTGTGACGCTTGGCCAACGCGTCCTATACAGAAGGCCGGTACACTTCGTTCCGTGACGACCTGCTACCTTGCCCGGCTACTATATAACTAGGGCTTCGTGTTTTCGGAGTTTATATTTTGGCGGAAATTCGGCATTTATCGGAGTTTATTTCTCGTGAACCCCAATTCTCCGAAATTCGGAGTTTAATTTTGCATTATTTTCAATACTCCAAAATCTTAGATGAAATGATATCTGAACACGCAAACATCAGAACACGCGAAACGTACTTTTGTTGTTTTGAAGGTTTGAATGCACGAACACATAAACACACAAGCATCAATACTTGAATACAAAACGCCTATATTTGTGCGTATTACAACTTTAAAGCTTGTTGTAATATATGCAAGCACACTTTCGGAGGTTGCTGTTACTGATGGACGCATGCACCTTTGGATTGATGATTCTCAGCTTTGAAAATGCCCTTTCAACGTTTGCGCTAAAAGCAGGGAGAGCCAGAAGACTCAGCGCGTAGCGAGAAAGCGCTGGCCACTGGACGCTGTGAATTCTACAAAACAACAGGGGTTCAACAATGTTACTGATTCCACAGCTCTGATAGTTTGCAATATCACTCATGAGCTGGCTCATGTCGTCAATTTCAAGAAACACTAACTTAAAAATCGGCGCGTAGGGTTCGAACGTGCGGAGTAGCTCATGCTACACATTTGGATTCGCAATTTGAACACTGTACCAAAACAATTCACTTGTGTACTGGAGTGCATCGCAAAGGTTCCTCCCAACTGTCTGTCTCCACTTTTCAGCCACAGCAGCGTAGTATCCATGAAGATCTGCGACAGCCGTTGAGCGGTCATTCTCGTCAAGGAGATCCGACAGACTCGCGACATCTGATGTGAAGACCTCAGGTGGATCACGCCATGGACTGAAGAGTGCGAGCAAACGAACTCCCAATATGGGGTAAACCTGGTCCTCCAGGGTACTCTCTGTTCCAAGTTCCTTAATGATTGAGAGCACAGCACACGAATTCGTCTTAAGAAACCTCAGCTTAATCAGCAAGTTCTGCACAACTTCAGGCGATGAAACAAGAGTTCTGAGCTTCTCACACTTCTTTTTCTTGGGATCGTCGCTTCTCAAGAAAAACTAAATGGCACGCAAATAGTCCAGGACATCTTCTAGGGTTTCATGAAAAGAGAACCATCAAGACGGAAATACAGTCTTCAGGTACTTGATGGTCATGCCCATGGCCACTCACACAAGACCAAACTTACCACGCATCTCCCGCGACGACTTCAACAGGGCAGAACAGTGCAGAACAAAATCGTGAACTACTCTAAACGAGCTCGTCTTAATTCCATCCTCCAGGGCGTTGCTAAGTAGGTGGCATGGATCTTTGAAGTGAAGTGCCTTGAAATCGGGACTGGAGAGTTGCAAGTCCTTGTGAAGCTTCTGCATGTAGGAAGCTGAATCGGAGCACAACACGGCTACGTCGGCTAAAGCCTTTCCAACTTTCTGAAGAGCAATTTTTATCAACATGCCAATTGATACTGCGTTACACTGCTGAACTAGTTGGAAATCTATCATGAGAGTCCTACGTCTAGGAAGCTCGTCATCGTAGAAGGCTGCAAGCATCGCCACTGCCGAATGTCCGTGGAGTTCCGGCGACTCGCCAGTGATGGTGGAAATGGGGCGGACTTTCATCGAAGAGCTTATCATCGCAATGTCTTTCGCACGGACATCATGTGGGTATTTCCGTTATAGTTGATAACTACCTGGCATCGTACGTGCCGCCGAACACTTGCTTCGAAAGGGGCTGCCAAGAGGTCCATCAGCCTGGTGCTGTGGAATCCCAGCATGACTGAGTGCACGGCAAAACTGGTGCGGGATGTCATGCACGTCTTGTCTGTTGGATCGGGCCCGTGTGATGCATACTTGCAGCGAGCTTTGCTGTGATGAGTTGCCAAAGGGATACGAATGGTTGGTTGGTTTGGGTTTAATGGCACAAAGAAGGGATAGGAATAAGAAGATGTTGCGAACCAATTGGATTGCGACCATGTGAAGTCTGTTGAGGCGCCTGGTATAGAAGGAAGAGCGCACAATAAACGGAGAAACCGTGTCAGGCTGCACGATCGCATGCTACACACACTCTCACATAGCCGTAAATTCAGAGCACCAACAGTGAAAAGAGGACTCACCTGTGTCTAGACGGGGCTTCTTCAGCTGGACGTGGCGTTGTAACTGTAGGTGCACCGCAATTCTCAAGGCGCCCTTGTCGTTGGCATTGCTGTCACACGACAAACCTTGCGAACAGTGACTCCTTCAGATGACGTTGATTCTTCAAAATCACTAAACATCCTTGCGTAGTCTCTGGAAAGCTTTCGTTTCCTTCCCATTTTGCTTATTCAATATTTCTGTTCACGCGTTACGGAAATGCGTGATGTTAGCATGCCATGCTTTCCACAAGCAGGCTTTCTGGGCTCGATTCGATCCCCTGGCGCCCCGGTGCCGCCAGGGGAGTGTATGTCAAGATGTTGTCTCGCGCTTCCGGGGGTGACAAGCCCTTTGCTAAATGTGCGATGGGTGCGGTTTACGAGATACTGTTAACGTGAGACAATGTTTATATCGGCCAGACTGGCCGATGTATCAATGACCGCTTAGAACACGCCCTTTATCGAAAGGCTTTCGATAAAGAGCGGTACAGGGTCATATTGGCCGTTAAAATCGGACTTTATCGGATAAATCTCATTTGTCAAAAATGTTAACGACGAGTGTATATCGAGCATTCTCGGATTTATCCGAAAACACGGACCGCTGCATATATAATGACGACACTCCCAAGTAAGCAGTGGTATTCTTGACGCTACAGCT
Source organism: Dermacentor albipictus (assembly GCF_038994185.2). Classification (NCBI taxonomy): domain Eukaryota; kingdom Metazoa; phylum Arthropoda; class Arachnida; order Ixodida; family Ixodidae; genus Dermacentor; species Dermacentor albipictus. The sequence goes on along the minus strand of NC_091824.1, from coordinate 62,631,442 downwards.
TTCGTCACACCGGGCTTGACAATGGAAATTTTAGTCCAAGTAGCACGATGTCATAAAGCGTACTTGCCGTGTTTTGCTTTGCCTTCCTCATTATGAACCCCAGACACTATTCGATTACTTTCGATAATCTTCGATGGTTTCTGCATAAATTTTGAATACATTACTCAAGTTTGGGTAACAGCCACGGTGCTACAGTGATTCCCACGCTACACCTTTAAATGAGAAAATTAATTACAATTCTCGAGATGTCACTTTAACGGATATGTGCTTTAGGGACGCTTAAGATGGACTGTATATGCAGGTACCGTCACGTGATTTACTGTTTGATAGCAAATAACAAAAGTAGTCACTCTGCAGAAATGTAAAATATGTTGTTACAGGTTTTCATATATAGTGTGACCTACAGGGAACAACGAAAAGACGCCCAGATCGAAGCAACATGGTGTCACCATGGGGTCGTGTGCATGTTTCGTGGTGGCCTGTCAGTCTCGCCTCGCGCTTTAAAAGTAATCTTTTATTGTCTCATTCTGGGCCTACGTTAGTGCAATTTAGTCTTGTGTGCAACAGCCTCCTGCAATAGGCCACATTACTTTACTCAATAAGAGATCGACGCATATCAAATACCGTAAACCTTAAAAGAGACGTACGCCTGAAGTAAAATTTTGCTATCCGCGGAATCAGCTCTACTTTGCACTGTTGATAATTACTTGGGCAAGCATTGGTGCTGTTGTGAGAACCGGAACAGCATTAGCACTTTTCCAATGAGATGTTATCACCAGTGTATTCAAGAGTTGTTTCAGCGGTTAGCAAAAGCTGAATTCGCGCAGATACGGCAAGCTTTCGCCCACCTCCTCACCATCCACGTTCCTTGAGAAACCCCGGCGCGTTGGAAACCAGTTTCGCCAGAAGCGGCTACATGATGCGCGTTGGTCTATCTTAGGGAAACAAAGCTCATGGACCAATTCTAAGGTGCCGAGGACCACATCTGCCCCCTCGACCCATGATGACAATGCTAGACCAATTCGTAAGGTACAGTCTCGTTTGATTGCCTGAAACCTGAACGTGCGAGTGAATTAAGCAAAATCAGCATTTACTCTGAAATACATGGTTACTGCTAGGCTGCTATCGTCAACAGGTTGTGATCGTACCGGAGGTATACAGTGCATTTTACGGGGCCACAAAGCGGTGAGGGAGGAAGAGTCGAGGAGAGGGGCATGGGAGGCTTATCTTGATCGGTTACGACTACAAGCCTTTCGTTTCGGATATATATATACAGGTAAGGAGTCAATAATAAAGGGAAAATGAGACTTCCGCCCTAACGTAAATAAGTGCTGCAAAGGAAACACTTACGGGTTCCTAGAAAGAAACGCATCGCATTTGAAGAAAAATTTGTCCTGGTCCGGGAGGAATTTTTCTTCAACTGCGAAGATTGCCTTTCGAGGAACCCGTATGAGTTCCGTTTGTAGCACTTAGCCACGTTTGGGTGGAAATGTCGTTTTCCCTTTATTAATTACTTCTCTCCACCTTGCGGGTTTCCGCAGGACTATTACGTCAACTAAGGACTACTCAAATGTCTAAAAACGTTCGTTCCCGATACTCCGCGAAACTTTGATGCAGCAAAATAAAACAGGAAGGACGAAATAAATAAGTTGTATTATGTGCCAACCTTTACATCTGCTTCCGTCGCGAGACCTTCCACTCTCTATATGAGAGGAGTACTTTCACCCTGCTAGAGGCACATATATAGAAGAAATGCACCCTCTATATAACGGGAACTAATCTAAAGGTGGGGTAAACTTGGGCGAGAAGTTGGTGCGGTGATTGAATAACAATCGGAATTTCTCGAGAAGTTGTCCCTCGGGAACTCGGGCCGAATTATGCCAACTTGAAGGCTACTGTGCGCAGCCACACTGTAAGCAAAAATTAGCCGAGATGGGAGTTTTATCGGCTTATCAACCCCAATACCTCCCATGCCCCAAGCATTTACTCCGTCATAGCGGAGTGAAGACGGCATATGTCTTCATTATACTCCGATAGGTTAGGAACGGAGTATAAAAACGACATGACACGATTATACTCCGCACGGAGTTTCAGGTCACGTGGTTGGAAACTCCCCACGGAGTTAATAGCGACGTGCGTGCGTGTGTCAGCGCGCGTCCGTGTGAGGCTTGTGAAGCTCCAGTGCCTTCGCTGGTTATTTCATGTGATCATTTGCCGAGAGAACGTATCATCAGTGCACCGAGTAGCTGCAACGACCGATTAGTGTTTTGTGTGAACGTGTCGAGGTTATTTGCACACAGCCGAAAGTGGGACTTCTCCGTCACAGCGACGATTACTAATCGAAACAGACGACGAAATGTATCACGCTGCCTCCTCGTTGCGTCGTCTGCAGCCGTCGCTGCAGCTCCAGTACCGAGTGTCCAATACAATGCCGGATTATGGGCCCGTGTCGCGCGCTGCATGCTGGGGCGCTAGTCAGACACGGCGTACTGGTGCGAAAAAGAGCTCTAGCGCGTTAAATACGCGGTTCCCGGAAACTTATATATATTTTTATATTACAGAAAGCAATAAAGAACGTACTAGTAAAAAAAAAAAAAGGTCAGACTAGTAGGAATCGAGCGATCGACCTTCAGATCCCAAGCGCGGTGCTTTACCACTACGCCATGTCCGAAAGTGGTAGCTAATGAAAAATTTACTATATTGTACTTTGGCAGAGGGAGGTCTCGTACAGATAGCAAATAGTAATTACGCCAAATAGTAAACTCACGCCTGTACCAGAGAAATAAAGTTGCTGTTCTTATTGAGTAGTATGCTTGGAAGTGTCACACCATCCATTTTCACTTGCGATAGGTACTTTAATTACGAAAAAAGTCCTAAATTAACCGCCGACCCGGGAAGCTGTATGGGCTGTTACCACTGATTTCGATAGCTGTTTCTTGTTCTTCAGGCATGGGATATGCAACGTTTTCTAAGTTCAGTGATGCGATTCAATTGACACGTCCGTTTAGTCATATATCTTCGTTAGAGAAGCGCAGGCTAGTGCTGGCAGCCTTCGGCGACAGCACGTATGCTTGTGTTTATGACGCGTCACATAGGCGCGCATCGCTTCTTGTACTGGCACCGGAGACACGAAAGCAAAAAAACAGTTTATTTAAGAACACCGATGCGAAAGTTGAAATATGGGGCGCTATAACGTAAAACTATTCCAAACTTTTCTATTCCAATTCTGCTATCAGCCCTCCACGATTGGTCAAAAACTTTTTTTCGACCACGCCAACTTCGCCTGTCTGTCACACGACGTCACGAAAACCGCTATACCTCCCCATCTGATATGATGTGTACACACTGATTATTCATGATTTGACAGAAAAAAGAAAAACAGTTATTTCTGATTCGACCTCTTTTCGCCATTAGCCCTCGGCTATTGGTAAAAAGTTTTCGGACTACACCCACTCCACCTGCCTGTCAAGCGACGTCACAAAACCGCACAAACTCACCGCGTCAAAGTGACGTGTACGCGATAAAGATGCATTAATATGCCGAACAAAACTGAATTTTCTTCGGAATAGCCGCAGGCTGCCCCGTTCTGAAAGGAATGAAATATAGCTGTCACCGATCGCTGAGACGCTGGCTACTCGCACCTGCCGGAGAGCATGGGTGTAATTGCGTATAATAAAGCTTCTTGCGTGGCCGTGTGACGTTTTCGAGCCCTTTAGGCACGTTTACCATCTCATTCTGCCAACTCTTCTTTGCTGAGGGTCAGTTTTAGCGTGATTCTTAAGCTTCCGTCGCATGCCGCCATAATTTTCGACCAGCCACCACAAGCTAAGTAAGGGAAAGCCGGCCACTCGCAGACGCCGGCACCACCCTCTTCATCCGGTTATCGATTTTCAGTGCACTGGCTCTGCCCCAGTGAATCCCTCTCCACTTGAACGTTCTCCTCGCCTCTTGTCAGCCAATTAGATACGACAAGCCGCTCAGTGTAGGCAGTGTTATTCGTTTTTCAAGCAAACAAAAGTGACCTCCTATGAACGAGGAGAGCGTTTGATTGGTCTGTTCAGACAACCCTGCGGGTGACCGCCCGGTGCTTGCGTCGGTGGTTACGCAAATTTGACGTCAGGAAATTGGAATAGAAATATATTGGAATAGTTTTACGTTATAGGGCCCATGGAGTGATTTATCCTTGTTTAGACTTGTTGATTCGTGAGCCCAGACGCGCCGATAGCGTGCAGACCGACTCGGCGGATACGCCTGAGCTTCGGTGGGGACCGATCTCGGCGCGGGTAGCTGGCGAAAGCTAAAATGCGTGTATTTGAGCCCCAGAACCTTCTCTTAGTACAATAGGGAAAGTGGAAGCGCGCGAATCGCCTCAACTTCGTTGTCGGTGCGATAATATCAATCAGCGGTAGGCTTCGAACTCGGCGTCCGTTCGAGCGCGTCTGAACAACTTCTGGATTTCATGTCCACTCCACAACACTGCGACAACGGTGACAAATCCCAGTCATATGTTACGCGCAAACTACTAAAAAACGCGGTGTCCTCTGCGTCTGCATGATTTCGTTCAAGAATTTAGCTATCCGCCCAGTCAAAAGGGAAAATGCAAAAAACGGGAGTGATCTTCCGTGCGAAATGTGCATGTATAAACAGGGCAGCTTACGCACCTTTGCACCAAGCTGCGACACGAAATAGAGTGTTATGACCCCAAGATCTAACGTTATTTAGGACAAGAGACTAGTATCAAGCGATGAAATTGTATAAAGCATTACATATTCAGCAGCGATCGTCCTCGCGCACTGGAACCAGCGCGGCACAAACACACCCAGCGCAGTTTCCAGTGCGAACCAGTGAACTGCAGCGAGAACCAGCGCCTGTACAGCACAAACCAGTGCGCCCGAGAGTCATGGCAGTGAAACCAGCGTCTCGTCCAGTGGGACCCAGCGTTCTCACTGGTGTCCCAGTCAGCCCCAGCGAGCGCCAGCGTCCCCATGTGCGATCCAGCGTCAAAAAACGTGCTGGCTTCACACTGGAAGGCACTGGAAGCAACAGACTTGAGCGGCGGCGCTCTCCCTCGCGTTCGGGAAACACTGCTTTGTGCGCGATCCGCCTTGCAACGCGTCGGAGTGGTTTCCGCGGCGATTCGTGTAAGCCCCTGCAAACACGACCAGAATACTTCGCAGCCAAGAAGCTGCAAACAAACGTCTATGCTCGGCACTCCTTCGTTTTACACAAAACGATCTTACTAAACGCGAGTGTCGATGTTATGTCGACGCGATGTTATCAACTCGAGTGTCGCCGCAGCGGAGTGCCGTCTATTTAGGCTCCCCTTGCAACCGCTGATATCGCTGGGAGCCACTAGGCTTAGAACGTCTCTACAATTTTGTTGACATGGTTGGCAGCGATGAGCAAACACATACGCAAGCCACGCAAACCAACGCGACTCACGATCGCTGTGCTGCCCGCCTATATACGAGTCAACTTGTATCGCGGATCTTGAGTTGTGACTAAATTAATTAATGTCGTGCCTCAGGGACGGGCTGACCACTTTTAAAACGCCGGGCCCTTTGGAGCTGGCTACTTATATAGGTCGAGGTGGTCTTTAAGCACAGTTGCAGAACCAATGAACCAAGAAAAATTGCTGTCAGCCGACATTGTCTGGCCATGACATAAATAAACTGCCAACATATTTAAGCAGAGCACGCGTAATCACGTAACTGTAACCAGAGATGATGAATAGTGTAACCTAGTGTCTCATGTTACCAAAGTTATATGTGCTATGCTGAATGAAATCTCTATAAGCTTACGCCAAGACAAACTGCCCTAATCTAACTAAACATAGAAAATTAAGGCTAAGCTTTAATAACATCAGCTCTACACATGTGACAGGTGGGTCAGTACATATCGATTCACCCTAGCTTATGGAACATGCTAACCTACCGAAACTCCTTCAAAGTGTAAGCTGCTATACCATATCTAATACCTTTCACACTGGTCATTTTAATGTCATTGGATGCAAATTACTTAAGTGCAATAAATGCCATTCGACCTGTGGTGGTGGTACACAACAAAAATTGATGTCATTCAGTCATGATATCAATAGCAATCATTGCGAAAAAAGTTGGTGAGAGAACAAGAGCAAGGTATATGTAGAATGTCTATGTAGAAAGTCAATGTATTTTAACATAAATATGGCGTGTCACTTCACCAGAATAACACGCATATAAAACTTCCAATTCCAGAATTTCTAGCCTCTACAAGCAAAAACAAGGCTTGACCAGCTTAGTAGCCATAGCCAATAAATTGAAGACAAACAATACGACTGACATGGCAGTGCTGGACGACGCTCGGTTGCAGTAGCCGAAGCAGTTAGTTGATGTGTGCTTTGCATTGTGAACAAAGCAATCAGAGGAAGAGGCGAGACTGTCAAAAAGATCCATACAGGCGCCCGACTGCTTGCAGTATGACCGACTAGTAAAGCGACAGCTGCCAGACGCCACTGAGGTGGAGAGTAAAAAACATTTTGTGAAAGCCTGCCGTACAGCTTTTTTCTAGTAAAAATAGCAGATGCCTTAAATAACAGAAAATTAATTACCTCTTTACATCACTGCTTCTGAAATTATGAATGCTCAATGTCATTTTAGTCATTCACCACGAGTGCAAAGCCGACTGATTTTTATCAGATTCATTTGATTGCAGAAGTAATTCGATTCTAATGGCAATATTGCTGCGTAACAACCGAATAATGTCATTCAATGATTCGAATGACAATAAAATTTCCAATGTGACAGGAGTATAACGCAACCACTTGTGAGCCACTGGCCATTTCACCACTATCCATTCATCTTTAGAATGCTGATTAATTATGTTTCAGAATGATTTCATTAAATATGCTAGTCCTATTCCCAAGCCTGTGTGAATCAGTCACTTGTGAAGAAACTTTCAATTTTTCTGTGGAGTATAGATTAGGTTGCTGCATCAGCTCAGATAGGGTACCAGAAATTGTTTTTACCCGTCAAATGACGAAACACAAGTCTACAGTTACCTTCATTGCCTTTACATTGCACTTATTGTGCAAAGTATAAATGGTATTGCAGCTTTCGAAAAACTGATTCAAAATCAGCTATTTATTTTGCATCCGTATTTTGCTCATGGTGCACGTCTTTCCACAGAAATTGCTATATCAATGTCAGCAGTAGAAGCAAAACTAAGGTACATCATTCTTGTCGCAGATTTTTAGAAAACATTTGAATATGAAGTATATTGCAAGCAATAAGTGCAGGCTGAAATTATTTATTTGCTTCATGACTTACAAACAACAGGCGATGGAGGAATCAGATTTTGTGTATTCATATACATACTTTGTACGTACAAAGTAACTAAGCACGGCACAACATATAATACTCCTCAATTCATGTCGAAAGATTGTAACGCATACTGTTGAGTAATATCTCATGGTGTCTTTTTAACTCTAGAAGTGAACAATGCACCCATAAAATTTTTGTAGTTGGAACAAATGATATGAAGAAATCATATATACTACTTCAGATGAGTAGACAATTACATTTGCCTTTACCATAGTGCACAGCCCTCAGCACTGAGAACATGCTAGAGATATTGACACATCATAGCAAGATTCACATACTGTAACAAGTTTAGATATATTGCTTTACAGCTCGATGTCCAGAGCTGGATTGCTATTATCTTGTAAAATTACCACTCACGCCAATTTTCAAGGAATAAAAAGCCGGATTATTTCAGCCCCATTACAGATATTTCTTTTTTTTAATTATCAAGCAAGAACGTCTATAAAAGGCCACTCATTAAAGAAAGCAAACAAAACACAAAATTCCACAATCACAATGCAAGGTCATGCAAACGCCTCGTGGGTACTATCGCAGATGCAGGTAAATCACAAAGATAACGAGGAAACAGTACGTAATCGCGTTTATTCGCTGGAATGCACTGCAGCCACTTGGCTGCAAAAACATCGTACACCACCGCACATTTCTAGCACACGCTACGTAGGACACATGTACGCTGCAGAGATGTGTGTTTTTTTTCTGAGGAATGTTCGTGAGTCGCACGATAAACACAGAAGGCAGGGGCGACAGGCGCGCACCCCGCGCACATTTAACACACCGGCACGAAAGCAAATGCGGACGTCACCGGTGTAACCTGCGCTACACGAGTGATGAACCCTGGTAGATTTGATGCTTTCCGACTGAAACAGTTAGAACACACACGGAAACATCGCACGCTGCACAAGCGTACATCTGATACCGTGTCAACAATTCCTGAGGCTACAGTTGATGTTGACGACAGCAGAAAGTTATTTAAAACGAAGTGACAACGCACGTAGCACGGGCAGGAATTCATAACGTCATGAAAACACTTCAATACAGCTGACTTGCAGTGCGGATCTCGGAGGCCATACTTTTGCTGGCTGCATACGGCAGAAGTTGTTCAAAATCAAAAATACGCCATAAAATTTTTTTTCTACAGTGAATGAAGTATAGCGTGCAATATAGACGCTTCAATGTTTTTTTTTTTTGTCTCGCAACTATACGTAGTTGGGCGCAATACGGCACACAATGAGTGCGTACTGGTTAATATTAAGGCATCACGGGGGCCACACGACCGCACAGGTCTACAAATGACGCTCGCCCCATGCGATCGGTTGGTGGCGCAACCCACCACCCTGTTTCAAAGGAGACGCTCATAGCATTCATTCGTCTACACTGCTCTCTATTTTGCAACTGCCGGTCGCCGTTCGGTTGGGCGAGCTGTTGTGGCGGGTTTTGTCTAATCGTGTGGTTTTGTGTTTGGTGTAATGAAATGTGACTTAGTTCGCGAACACAGAAGTGCCAGAAGATAGCTTGTGTCTCTCTGAAGACTCGCCATATGCAGGCCGTGCCAGGCAAATGGGGACCAACGATTTTCATGCCCTGGAGTGCGTTCTCTTTTGTGTCTGGTTGTGGGAAGTTCGCTGGACGTCGCAAAGAAATTATGTGTATTATTAGCGTGCCTCAGCTCGTCCACTACGTAACGGCGTGTAGGCTGGGTGTCGACGCAGCACCGGCAACTTGGAGAGCGCTTTTCGACCGCGTCGTACCATTCAAAAGGTAAGTAATCGTGCTTGCTAACTACACGTGTATTGTGCGTGCTTCTCGTGTGTGCACAGAGTGCACGAGCGTAAAATAGAACCAATAGAACTGCCACGGCAACAGTGGAACCCGTGCTGATGCTCGCTGAGCGCTGGTTGTCAGTATTTAGCTAGGCAAGTTTATTATAGTCCTAATGCGAAGTTTAAAATAATTATAAGCGTTTTCTTCCGTTGAGAAGTATTACGTTCGGAAATAATCGTGTTCATCATGTGCGCCTGTGCGTGAGCTCCCGCTTTTCTGCTTAAGTTGCATAACAACGCTCATCTGCATTTTAACAGATTCTAACTGCAATGACGTTTCCTCGCGTATAAATGCTTCTACGTTGTAAATAATCTCTGCTTACGCGGTTCTGAATTTACGAGCAGTTTAAAAAAAAAAAAAAACGTAAGCAGTCAAAGCTTGCAACTGGTACAGCTTACTAAAATTTTTTAAGACAAGATGTGTTGACATAACGTATGCGTAACTAAACATGACACGAGACAGTTGCTTAAACTAAGTCATAAAAAAATTGAATTGGTATGTAAACAAAGATTTCTTTGTAATGTGTTGCTGCTCTGTGTGTGTTAAAAATTTTACGGCGATGAAGGGGTCCCTCTGTTGCCACCCTTCATTATTGCAAACATTATTTTAGTGACTATTTTTAGATGCTCCTTGCATGTGTTCACACTGTGACAGCGTTAGTGTGCCACTGCTATAAGTTAACTGTGAACTTTCCGAACTTATTTTGTAGTGGCGAGGCCGTAACCCACACCAGTGTTCACATAATGGAGGAGCCAGCAGAAATGCAGAGAAACCTTGGATGACTGCCATAGCGCAGTGTGTAATCTGATTGCTTGGTTCAGGTATGTATGATGTGTATGTGTTCCAAAGAGTAGGACCTCGGTATCCTTCGTGAATAAGTTTATCAACATATTACTCAACACAGCTTACTAAGTAGGCTAAGTATTTTTGCAACTTGCTGTTTATTTGTTTTCATAGCTGTTATGCACATATTGTTTTCTACATGAAACTAAATCTAACATGTCCTGATTTTAAGTATTCTTTCTTGCATCAATTGCTTGGATGCAATTCAAATTTCATTTTTGTTTGACAGAATAGTTTGTGCGGCAACCAGCAAGGTGGAGAGAAGTAATTAACAAAGGGAAAATCAGACATCCACCCATTCGTTGCAATTGCTACAAAAAAAAAAAACCTGTACGGGTTCCTCGAAAGAAAAGCCTCGAAGTTCAAGAAAAATTCGTCATGGTCCGGGACTTGAACCTGGGACCACTGCCTTTCAGGGGCAGCCGCTCTACCATCTAAGCTAACCAGGCGGCTAGCAAATGGTAGGGCGAAGTCAAATTTGTCAACAGCTGACAAATTCTGTCCGATTTTCCCTTTATTATTTTTGAAAGAGCGTAGGTTTGGGCATGTTGGTATTTCATAACTTTTAGATTTTTGGCGCACAAAAAGGGGTGAGAGACAGAGGTACGACGCGGACACAGCGCTAACTTCCAGCAATTGTTTTATTCTACGAAGCGGTACACATATATAGGTAACAGACAACAGCGTACGCATGCGCATATGTACTGGTTTCTAATCAAATGAGACAGCAACGAGACATGTGTAATGGAAAGTTAAGATGATATCGAAGATGATAAAGCGACCATGCATAGCCAAAAAATTTTTTGTAATTGCAAGATTAAAATGCCATCTCCGTCAAGCCACCCTCTGTGACGTTTGAAAAATCTAATTCTTTTTTTGAAAGATCAATTGAAGGGGCGTGCTAACACAGATTATTGAAGTGGCGAAGATCGCTAGTTTGGGGAATGCTCGTGTTAGCACACCTTCATTCGATCTTTCAAAAAAAGAATTAGATTTTTTGAACGTGTCACAGAGGGTGGCTTGATGGAGATGGCATTTTAATCTTGCAATTACAGAATTTTTTTGGCTATGCATGGTCGCTTTTTCATCTTCGATATCATCTTAACTTTCCATTACACGTCTCGTTGCTGTCTCATTTGTTTAGAAACCAGTGCATATGCGCATGCTTATACTGTTGTCTGTTACCCATAAATATGTGTACCACTTTATAGAATGAAACAATTGCTGGAAGTTAGTGCTGTGTCTGTGTCGTACCTCTGTCTCTCGTCCCTTTTTGTGCGCTAAAAGCCTAAAAGTTATTTTTGCTTAGTACACAGTGTATTTCTCACTTTTTATTTTGGCTTTATTGTTTTGAAACTGTTTCCTATGCTGCAGCTTTTATTTCCATCTTCTTTTCTGTTTATTCTACACGCTTGTGCAGTTTCTGTGCACATAACAATTCAAAGTGTAGTGGGCCAACTATGTTGCATGTCTAAGCACATGGTGTGCTTACCATTGTTTAACATTCATATTTGCAATTATTTATCTCTTGTTCCCAGAATAACTGCCACTGGCAAATACACATTTGATGAGCCTGAACTTTTTGAAATGATACATGAAGGTCATTATTCACTGTGCTGCAGTTACTGCTCTAACATATGGGTAACAGCACAAACATGATCACAAGAAGGGGGACACATACACACAGTGCTGGCAAACAACTGGTTTTATTGGCAAGGATAGCAACCTTATATATGCCAGTGAAGCAAAGGAAATGAAGGGGAAAACATGTCAAGGGTGATAGCGCGCTAACCACGCAAGCAGAATACAGCCAACCAAGCGCGACAATATGCAAACAATTATTTTTCTTTGCCGTCTGAAGCCCCGGTAGCCACATGCAGAAGATCAAATTCAGCATCAAAGAGAGCAAGAGAAGGGGTGCTAAAGCACCTGCTACCAAATTTTCTAATGTGGTAGGCTTCTAAACTGATGCGTGCGGTCTTGTCACTGCCCTTTCCTAGAATCGTCTCTTTCAACCAGGCCACCCAATCCGTATACTTGCTGACATTCGCAACTAAATGTGCATATTTATCATCTAGTTGTTTCTTTTTTTCACTTTTTGAGCGTGTTCCCCTAAACGGTCATTGACGCAGCAACCAGTTTCGCCGACGTAAACCATCCCACATGACATGGGGATGCAATACACCACTCCAGTGGAACATATTACTAACGGCGGTTGGTGGTTCTTCTGGCATCCACGTTTTCTGGCGTTACAGATATGTGGCCACAACTTTCCCAGCTTAATTGGGGCAGAGAAGCAAATTGGCACACCGTGCCTACTTGCCACCTTCTTAAGATTGTGGGAAAATTTATGGATGTAAGGGACCACCTCTGTCTTACATGCCTTCCATTGATCCTCAGCCATTGTACTTCCTGATCCTCACTTGAATTTTGGAAGTAGGATTTCAGAAACGGCAGTCAAGACCAAGACGGGGAACCTGCAGCCAAAGGCGGCTTGCCTGATTATTAAACGTGGTCTTAATCTCATGTGGGCACAATTTTTGGAGAGCTGATGCCATACACAACACCGCTATACCTCTCTTAATTGTCTTGGAGTGGGCCGAGTCAAAGGGCAGCAACTCCTTAGCTCGTCGGTAGTAGCCCCAGCAAACATGTCCATCACAGAACCTGATTTCTAGGTCTAAAAACTGTAAACTTGAAAGGTAGAGGAGTTCATGGGTGAAACGCAACCAATGTCCATGTTTGCTAAAGATAGAAAATATTTTGCCTAATGTAGAGGGTAGGGGAAGGTAGGCTGCTTTTTTAAAAGCACTAAAACATTCTCAATATACCTAAAAAATTTTAAAACCGGCATCCATTAAACATCTGTTACAGTGCATTTTCCATCTTGGCCAGAAAAATGTCAGAAAGAATAGGGGCTACACACGAGCCTATGCAGGTGCCATCACGCTGCAGAAATGACTACTCGTCAAATACAATAAATGTAGTTAATTTAGGGAAAATGAGGTATCCACGAAATCGTAGCTATTGCTACAAAGGAAACCCATGCAGGTTCCTTAAAGAAAAGCCTCGCAGTTGAAGAAAAATTCGTCCTAGTCCGGGACTCGAACCCAGGACCACTGTCTTTTCAGGGCAGCCACTCTACCAGCTGAGCTAACCAGGTGGCTAGCAGGTGGTAGGGTAGCAGATGTCAATCGTAGCAATTAATTTCTACGATTGACATCTGCTATCCTACTGATTGGGTGGATGTCTAATTTCTAATTTTCCCATTATTAATTACTTATCTCCACCTTGCGGGTTTCTGCAGAACTATTACCACAATAGAAGTAGAGTTCAAATGAAACTGCAATAATGATAGAAAGTTATGAACAGACAAACCGACAGTGTTCTGGAAGGATACGTCGCCATTTTCAATGCAGTCTTTGACACACGCTAGCAGTTGATCCTGCGGAACAGAATGAAAGAAGTCCTGCACGTCTGCTGAAAAACCGAAACCAACATAATCATTTCCCTCTAAAATCTACTACTGTGACTGATTGCTTTAGAAGAAATGGGTCGTTCAAAGCTAGCGTCTTGAGCTTCTTAGCAAAAACTGGCAAACACACTTCTGCCACGATCCCACTTCACTAACAATAGTGCTAAACGGAACTTCGGGCTTATGTGTCTTGGCTGTGAAAAACCCCCTCAAACTGTTCCCTCTGCTGTTAGATATGTCCCTGGCAAACGTTTTGAGGTCTAATTGCTTACAAAACTCAACGAACTTGGTTTTTACTTGCACTTCACTTTTCTCTCCGGGGTCAAAGTTCTTATTAGCCGCTACCAAACCTTTTTCATTGTAAATTTCCTTGGGTAAAACAATGAACCCACCCTGTTTGTCAGCATGCATAAGCATCAGGTTGTTACTCTTAAAGAAAGAGATGTCATTCAACAATCTAGTACGGTACTAGTCCGGGGTTTCCGGAGCAAATTTCGCAGGCAGACAGTACCTTCAAGAAGGCAGCTGTCCCGATTATCATCTTTTCCTGAGTGGCCACTTTTCGATTCATTGCAGTGATATCATGCACAGGAACATCATCTTAGACCCCAAATTTGGATCCTTTCTGCAGATGTTGCATAATCTTCTCTGGTATATGGACGTCCCCCGTGATGCTGACATTGGCTAAGACGCAACTGGCTAAGGCGATCGGTCTGTAGGAGGAGAGCTCGTTAGGATATTTCCCCGGTTTAAGCAGGCCTACAACGCGACTGCATTTCCAAGAATCTGGAACATTTCCTGTCTCCCACATCATACTATAATAAGATAGAAGAAGACATCATGATTCGATGCCAAGATGGGTAACGTCGGCACCAGGACCAGACGGAATCACATACGTTACCCAAAGGAATTTACAATAAACAATTTTTGGTAGCGGCTAATAAGAACTGTGTCCCTGGAGAGAAAAGTTAAGTGCGAGGAAAAATTAAGTTCGTTGAGTTTTGTAAGCAATTATACCTTGGAAAGTTTGCCAGGGACATATCTAACAGCAGAGTGAACAGTTCGAGAGGGATTTTCAGAGCCAAGACACATAAGCCCAAAGTTCCGTTTAGCATTATTGTTAGTGAACAGGGATCGTGGCAGAAGTGCGTTAGCCAGTTTTTGTTAAAGAAGCTCAATGCGCTAGCTTTAAACGACCCATTACTTTTAAAGAAATCAGTCGCAGTAGTACGGTTTTTAGAGGGAAATGATCATGTTGGTTTCGGTTTTTCGGAAGACGTGCAGGAGTTCTTTTATTCTGTTCCACAGAATCAACTGCCAGCATGTGACAAAGAGTGCATAGAAGATAACGGCGACGTATCCTTCCAGAACACCGTTGGTTTGGCCGTTCATAATTTTCTATCTTTATTCAGTTTTATTTGAACTCGACTTTTATTGTATTTGACAAGCAGCTGTTTTTGCAGTGCGATGGCAACTGCATAGGGTCTTGCGTAGCCCCTATTCTTCGTGACATCTTTCAGGTCAAGGTGGACAACACACTGGAACAAGTGTTTAATGGGGGGCCAGTTTTAAAAAATTTTAGGCATGTTGACACTTATTTGGTGCTTTCATAAACAGCAGCCCACCTTCACCTACCCCTCTACAGTAGGCAAAGTGTTATCTGTATTTAGCAAACATGGACGTGAGTTGCCTTTCATCCTTGAACTCCCGGACCTTTCAATTTTAGGTTTTATACCTAAAAATCACGTTCAGTGATGGACATGTTGGCTGGGCCTCCAACCCACGGGCTAAGGAATTGCTGCCCTTTCACTCGGCGCACTCCAAGACAATTAAGAGAAGTATACAGGCGTTGTGTAAGGAATAGGCTCTCCAAAAATTGTGCCCACATCAGATTAAGCTGAGCTTTCATAATCAGGTAAGCTGTCTTTTAGCTGCAGGGTTCCCCATCTCGGTCTTGACTGCCATTTCAAAAGTCCTCCTTGAAAAGTTCAAGTGTGGATGTGGAAGTACAATGGTTGAGGATCAACTGAAGGCACCTAAGACAGAGGTGGTCCCTTACATCCACAAACTTTCCCACAATCTTAAGGTAGCAAGTAGGCATTGTGTACCAATTTGTTTCTATGCCCGAAATAAACTGGGAAAGTTGTGTCAATGTATATGTAATGCCAGAAGAACCACCAACCGCCGTTAGTAAAATGTTCCACTGGAGTGGTGTATTGCATCCCCATGTCATGTGGGATGTTTTCTGTCCGTGAAATTGCTCGCTGTATCAATGACCGTTCAGGGGAACACCCGCAAAAACTGAAAAAAAAAAACACTAGATGAGAAATATGCATATTAGTTGCACACGTTAGCAAGTATACGGATTGGGTGGCCTGGTTGAAAGAGACGATTCTAGGAAAGGGCAGTGACAAGACTGCGCACATCAGTTTAAAAGCCTTGCACATTAGAAATTTCGGTAGCAGGTGCTTTAGCATCCCTTCTCTTGCTCTCTTTAGTGCTGAATCTGATCTTCTGGGTGTGGCTATCGGGGCTTCAGAATGCAAAGGAAAAGAAAAATAATTGTTTGCGTTTTGTTGTGTTTGGTTGGCTTCATTGCGCTTGTGAATTTGGCACGCTGTCACCCTCGACATGATTTTCCCTTTCATTTCCCTTGCTTCACTCTGGCATATACAGGGTGTCCCGCATAACGTGAGCCAAGAATTTAAAAATGAAAGGCGCGTTTGAAGGGAATTGAACGAAACCCATATTATTCGCAATAGCCTACAGTAACTCAGACAATTTTTTTGTTTTCCCCATAACTTGCTAATTAAATAAGTTTAATTACAGAACTTTTAGTTATTGGCTGAGGACCCCAAGTATGGTACGCAGATTTGTAGAGCACCTTCAGAAACCACCGATCGAGTTCCTTCCTTTACTAAATGTCTCATGTAGTCCTTTTTTCCGGGTTGCAAAGAAAGCCCATGAAATATTAAGAAGGCCACGTGATAGAGCATAGTGGTATTGTGCTGCTCTCAAGCGTGTGTTCGGTGAACAAGGTTGGCTGCATCATGACTGGTGACGAGAAAGTGGCAGGGCATTCTTTATCTCATTGGCACCGCTCCGCCAGCAGCATGCATTTTCGCCATCATCCGACGGGAGCCGACCTTGTTCACCGAAGGCATGCTTGAGAGGAGCACAATACCACTGCGCAAGCACTCTGTCACATGCCTTGTTTCATATTTCGCGGGCTTTCTTTGCAACTCAGAAGAAATGACTATGTGAGACGTATCGTAAAGCAAACAACTCGATCGGTGGTTTCTGAACAGGCGCTACAAATCTGTGTGCCATACTTGGGGTCCTCAGCCAATAATTAAAGAGTTGGGTAATTAAATTTCATTAATTGGTGAGTTATGGGGAAAACAAAGGATTGTAGGAGTTACTATAGGCTATTGCGAATAGTATGCATTCGGTTCAGTTCACTTCCAATGTGCCTTTCATTTTTAAAAAAATTCTTGGCTCAAGTTATGTGAGACACCCTACAAAGTGTGCTGAGACACGCAAGGTGTGCTATCCTTGCCAATAAAATCAGTTGTTAGCACGTGTACGTGTCGGCCTTCTTGTGGTCTGTTTGTGCTGTTACCCATATGTTCCGAGATGAACCAACTTTCCCAAAAGGAAGTATTGATGACGTTACTGCTGTACTGAGGTGTTTTCTAGTAAGCTTGATTTTTTTCTCTCCCATTAAAAAAAATTTTGGCAAGTTATGCCCATTCATGCAAATAGGCATTGTAGCAGTTAAGAGTCTATGTCCAGTTACATTATTTTTCACCTTAAGTAAACACAGTATTGATCACATAGTTAGCTGATAGATCCGTGTATTGATGCCCAAGCATTAAAGAACACTATTTCGTACATAGTGCTCAACTGTCTGGTTGCTTTTGCTGTAGCATTTGCTCGTTGTTGCTCACCAAAAGAATTTAATTTCAACTCCACCACATAGAAGATTCCGATTGGCACTTCTGTAATTTTAATAGTGATAATCAACCAACAAGCCCTAATTCAACAGCTGTCATGAATAATTTCTAATACTTTGGGTCCCTTTTCATGTGTTCTGTTTCGCACTGTGTATTTGGTCAGCACAGTGGGCATTCTTCTATTCAATCTGCTTGGTGCTGTTGAGGTCAGAATATCTTCAACCAGCAAGTCTAAATTATGATGCTCTCAGTAAAACTTCGATTACTGGGCAGATGAAAGCATTTTATCTCATTCTAAACGTATCTTTTTTGTAACCACCGGTGTCTAGAGCAAGCATCATATGCACAGCAACTCATAATAAGTTTTTAAGTTGGATGGGCGAGTATCTGTAGCTAAGTATACCTGTGCATATACTTTCTACATATTAGCTAGTGTTTTAGCCACACGAAACAGCCTATGTTGTGTTTGCTGAAGTCAAATTTATGGTTGATGCACCTGCTTTTTTTGTTGTGCACTTGCACTTCTGTGGTCTCTTAAGCACTGTAGTCGTGTGACAGCTGAAGTATTGCAGTAGTGTCGAAGTTAGCGTGCTACACTATGCCAACACATACCTATCACCGTATTCGTGCATTTTCTGGGAACCAGCTGTGTTCACTAGTTGAAATTTGTAGTGTCCTTATGAGTTTGCCGTTCAGTTCATGTAACTTTTCAGGACAGAATTTGCACAGGGAGGGAAGGGAGACCATACAACATGACTGCTGCTAACAACTGTCTCTTTAGTTTCATGGAAGGATTAAAAATAACAATATCACTGGATATGTGCTTATATTGTGCACAAGTTCTTTCAGAGGGAAGATGTAAGTTGTGATATAAAGGCATTAAACCACAATAAACAGTATTTGCATAAAAAGAAAAGTAAATATGTGCAGAATAATTTCTGTTCCTTGTCATCTAGAAAGGACGCTTTTTTTGCATTGACAATGAGGGCTGGCTCACGTTTTATTTATGTGGTATGCCTCACTGATTTCTCTCGTCAATTCTTCACCGTGGGTGGAAACAGATGAACAATCTTAATTTAGCCTGAGGCCCTATCACGGCAATGCACGGCCTAGTTGGACGAGCATACTGGTGATTGTTTTGGCACACATTTGGCCCATTTAGCTATGGCCAGTCTACCCTGTGTACATTTGACCACATGTGAAAAGAATACAGTACACTGCCTCTCGCACACACTAGACAAACTTGCTTTAACCAAGCAAACCTCGTTTGCCTGCTCGTCTTTCTCAATTCACTTGTGTACTGTTGTACATGTGTATACATATGTATGTGTGTACAAATGTGTATCCCTAGCAAGCAATCTACAAGCGAATTGAGAAAGGCACCCAGGCTAGGGAGGCTTGCTTAGTTAAAGATACCACCAAATTTGTCTTGTGTTCGTTAGCAGTAGTGTAGTCTATTCCTTTGATCATCTGTATATTTGGTCAAATGTACATTGGGCAGACTGGCTGGTGCCTCAACATGCACCCAGGAGAGCACCATATGTCCCACATGACAATGCATTGACATGACTGATGCTATGCATCAGATTTAGATTGTTCATCTGTTTTGTTCACCTCTGGTAACTGAATGGCCAACAATAACAGTAAGGAATATCACTTAAATACTGGGACGTGTCAGTCCGCTCTCATTATGATTGCGTGAAAAAGAGGAACACTCTAAATGACACAGAATAGCAATCACTCTGTGCTTTCTAATTCTATTTGTTATGCAACATTTGTCCTCATTCTAAAAGAACGTTTGTGCAGTACAAGTGCACATGCAGTGTAAATATTTTCTGTATTCCTTCCCATAAAATAAACATTTAAACATTGAATTGGTAGCTTTTGTGCCCTGTGGTCTCTCTTCTGTTCCTTGTGTTGTACGCAAAAGTTAAACATGAACATGCACCAACTTTCTCAGTTACTCGTCAGTCAGTGTTGATAAACTCAAAATGTTTCCAGCCAGAACATTCTTACCGTTTATGTCACATCCAGTCAGTATAGTACTACTCTGGCTTTTCATAAAGCATGCTAATATGTACTTCTGCATTTATAGTTTATGTAATGATAGCCTAACAGCACAAGCCAAGAGTTGTAGAGATACAAGCTGTATTTTGGCTATCACTAATTGCTTAGAGGGTGATCAGAGGCAGATACTAAGAGAGCTCTTCTGATTGGCTGGTACAAACCGTACAACACCACAGTAACTTTCTCTTGAGCAAGTTGGTCTTTGCTAAATGCCATGCTGTTGTAGTGCAACAAACTGCAAAAAGAAAGATACGAAAGGACAGAAAGAAGGGAAAGAAAGATGGCACTACACTCACAACTGTTTATTAGGCACAAAACTTGCTACATATATATTGCGCACACTCTTGACATCAGGGGCAGCAAAAAGAACAAGTGACAGGTCATGTTGTTCGTGTGAAACCCAACATTTCCTTTCCACATCATATAAAAACATATGTTTGACTAACACATGCTTGACCACTGATCCGAATGTGATATGCCTCTAGTAGTTCCCGCGCGGTTTTATCTCTACTCTTACCTGGGATTCTCACCTCAGAAAAACGTGGCTTACAGGAGCACAATTTGCAGTGTGCAGAGAGATGGGTGGTCATACCCTTTTCTAAATTGTTTTTGTTCCCTCATTCACACAATGGCCAATCTGCCCGACACAGGTTTTCCCATAACTTAGCGGTGTCTGGTAAACCACAGCAGTGGACCGCTTTTCCACGTAGCTTTTTTGTCTAGTTTCAAGCATCATGTCCAGCAGCTTTTAAATTCCATATTTCCTCATTCGGTCATCACCTAGTGGCAGAAACCTCGCTGCAGGAACTCAGATGTAACAATAATCCGAAGGGGAGTAAGGGAAGTAAGCACGATTCCCAAAGAAAGGCTCAGGTGGCACCTTATTACCACAGGGTGAGCCACAGCCTCAAGGCGGTGAACAGGTATGAGGTACCTGTTGTTTTCTTCCTCGAACAAGCTGTCTTGCCTATGTCCCCGAATCATAGAGTGTGCAGTGCAGACGTACATTCAAACATGCAAAGTGCTACGTGGAAAAGTGTTCCACTGCTGTAGTTTCCCAGATACCGCTAAGTTACAGGAAAACCTACATCGGGCAGACTGGCCGTTGTGTGAACGACTGAATGAGGGAACATGCAAACAACTTAAAAGCGCATATGAACGCCCATTTTTTCTGCGTATTGTATACCGTGCTGCTGTACTGTAAGCCACGTTTTTCTGTGGTGAGAATCCTAGGTAAGAGTAGCGATAAAACTGCGCAGGAACTGCTAGAGGCATATCACATTCGTATAACTGGTCAAGCGTGTGTTAGTCAAACATCTGTTTTGTTATATGATGCAGAAAGAAATTGTTGGGTTTGACGCAAACAAGATGACCTGACACTTGCTCTTTTCTTCCCCTGATGTCGAGAGTGTGCGCATATATTGTAGCAAGTTTCGTGTCTAATAAACAGTTAAGTGTGGCGCCGTCTTTCCCTTTTTTCTGTCCTTTAGAACCTTTCTTTTTCCAGTTCTTTGTGCTGCAACACCATGCCGTACAACCTGTACCACTTTCTACGCTTCACAAAGCTGAAAGTCAACTTGGGCTCACTGAAACTGGTTATGTATTGCTTGTGTAGTCTCTTTAAAGATTGCTTTCAAACAGAGGTAAGCCATATAATTTTGTGTGGAGCCCCTACACTAATGCTACTGGACATACTTCTTCTTGCTGCCAGCATTTAGTGACATAAAACCAATGGCCGATTGCACAAACAATAAAAATGCATAAAAAATGCTTGATGTCAGATTTCTCAGGTTCCTGTAAACAAAGCAAATTAGCTGCTTTAATGAGAAAGTTTGGCAGACTGGGTGGGAATAGAACCTGGGGTGTGAAACAAGGACACTTCTGTGATGCCACAATATCCATGTGCTTTTGGAAGTAACCGTTGCGGATGTAAACACTGCTGAGGGTGAGCTTTGTGTTGTGTCAAGAACTAGGTCCTTATAAATCGGTTGTCAGTCCCTTTAAGGTGTGCCTACTGTGTGTGTCATATTGTGCACGTCACATTGCAGCCATCTGGTTCACTAAAGATGCTTTCACGTTCCCACACGTAAGCAGTCTTAACGTACCTCTGCCCTTTTATTGCAGGTACACCTAGGAAATGTATACATTGATGAGGAGTGGCACCTGCTCTAGTGCCATGGCTAGGACTCCGTGTTCTGCAAAGAACTGGCGAAACTGGTGTGGGGAGTTCTGGCACTCAGAATAGGAGCATCACAGGGGCTCTTTGGTGGTGCCTTCTGAACGACCGCAATGTCATTGAGAAGCCGGCATTGAGCCTCCATAAATTGGAAGCTGTGGACAGTATCATCGACATTGTTTCAAATTTGTTTGTGTAATGTTTGTAACAATACACGTATAACAGTGAAATGATTAATTTTCCAGATGCACTTGATGCATATCTTTCGAGATGTGGTGCCCCTGACCGTAGCCTAGCAGACATGCCGAGAGAAATTAAGTAAGCGTGTAATTGCAAACATGTGTACATGCAGTAAACCTCATTAATTTGAAGTCGTGGGTGCCATGCGAAATGTCAGGACTAAGCAAACGCAACTAAAATGGTTTAAAATATATATCTATGTTTTGGCTTCGCACGGGAGCCTTGTTCACAATGAAACCAGCAGCAGAGTAGGTAGCGTTCTTATCTGCAGCTCAAAACACGGTTAAGGTACTTGGCATACATGGACATGGATGATTAGAGATTCAAGATAACGACACGTAAAATGATTTCATTCCTTAACAATCAAGCGATATTTTTCCTAGCTAATTGTGACGTAGTTGCGCAGTGCTCGGCCAGGGCATTCGATGCAAAGTTTCGTTTCTGGACATCGTTCCTGTGCTGTTTAAGTCTTTTGTTGGAGTTACCGGTTTCTTCGATGTAGACATACTGACAGTTCGCACACCAAAGGCCCTACAGTACGCCTGGGAACTTGTTTTTTTCTGTACGGTCTTTCACATGCATGAGCTCGTGTTTAAATTTTGGAATGTGCACAGCCTCCACATCATATGACCACAACGCATGCAAGGGCCTTGCTTATGCAGGGGACATATGGTATTGAAGCCCATCTTTCGGGGGGTCCAGGGTGGGTGGGTACTGCGCAAGCCAGCTGGCACCCTACTGTGTCAATGGAGAACTCAGGGTATCCACAAGCCATCAATTCCCAGTGCTCAAGTGAATTGTCTTTTTTTGTGCACAGATTTTTCACCCAACAAAGGAGAGAGCAGACAACAGACCTCTTTTGCGAAGCAGGGTGCACCAGTGTGTAGTTGAGGTAGTGCCCCGTGTGAGTTAGCTTCCTAAACACCTCGAATAACAGGTTTGGCCCTTTATGTTGCACGAGGCTGTCCAAGAATGACAGTTGGCCTTAAGATTCCAATTCTATGGTGAACTTAATTGCTGCTTGCATTACTGTTTAAGTGAGCCGTGAAGAGGTGAACATTCTGTTGTTGCAAAACTCTGAAACAGTCGACATATCTGGAGAAGACCTTAGGTGTCGATTAAACGAATTAACCTTGAGTTAAACCTCGACCTCTTCACGGCTCACTTAAACAATATGCAAGGAAAATTAGGTTCACCATAGAAGTGGAATGTGAAGGTCAACTGCCATTTTTGGACACCGTTGTGCCACGCGAAGGGCCAAACCTGTTATTCGAGGTGTTTAGGAAGCTAACTCACACAGGGCGCTACCTCAACTACACATTGGTGCACCCTGCTTCGCAAAAGAGGTCTGTTGTCTGCTCTCTCCTTCGTTGGGTGAAAAATGTGTGCACAACAGCAGAAGACCACATGGCAGACAATTCACTTGTGAAGTGGGAATTGATGGCTTGGGGATACCCTGAGTACTTCATTGACTCAGTAGGATACCAACTGGCTCACGCAGTACCCACCCACCCTGGACCCCCCAAACAAACGGGCTTCAATACCGTACATCCGTGGCATAAGCGAGACCCTTGCTCATGTGGAAGGGCACGGCAGGAAGAACAAATCCTGACAGGCTTGCCAGCTGTCACGAATTTCAGTGCTCCAGGAATGGACAGAGACGCAATGAAAATATGTTAAATATTTTTCCCAAGACAACATAACCCAAAACAAATGAACAGCAAAGTAAATGCGCACAATATAAACCCTGTACACAAAAGAGATATTCACAAAACTAGGTATATAATCAAAACAAATTAGATATTATCTGTATAATGTTTATAGTCTGACTGGCCAAGTGACACAGTCCCCAAGAATTGAATGTTCTGACTGTCAGAGTAGCAGTGAACGTCGGCATGGCGTGGTACAAGATGTCAGTCTGCGTAGTTTCAACACAGCGTAGACATAGACCTTCATTGTGAGTGACGAGGTTGTAGCCCCCTTACGAGACTTGCATTGCACAGGACGCAGTCTGGACTAGTCGGGCATTGTGTGGCTGACGTGGTCAGGTGATTGTGGCACTGAACAAGGCCGGTTACAGCAGCGTAGCGTTGGGCCGGGGTTGCAGAGCATAGTCATGGCGATGTAGTCAGGTCTTGGAAGCTGTTGGCCAACTCTTGGATGTCCTCTCGTCTGTCCGTGGTCTCAAGCTACTACTTCCCATCTCCAAAGCACAGCTAGAGATGCGACTGCTGTGCTTCTCATCCATGTCAGCAATGCGCGCTCCTTGGTTTTCCTCCCCTTTTCCTTCAATTTTTCTCTGACACTTCACATGCTTCCTCACCTCATGTATCCATTCTCCATTTCACTGACCAATGTCGTCTGCTCCACATTATCGCACATGCTCTGCCGGTGACTCGTGACAGTGTGAAAAGGAAAAGCATGGCAGCAAACGTATCCACGTGTCAGTCAGCACTGTGTTTGTCTTTTGTTTTATCTCATCTGTTGGTACTGTTCCTCGCCAAGGTGGTTTGTATTGAACATATGAAAAGAGTGCAATGCAAACCGGAAAAGAGATAGTACCCCGGCTTGAATGGAAGCATACTCCTTGACTTCAGTTGCCCAAATGGCCAGGAGTGTACACCTTGAGACACTCCAGTTTATGGCATTGTAGGTCTTGAAGGCAGTGGAATTGGCTAACATGGCTAACACTTTTCTGCATGCTTCACTTTATGATTATCGTAAACCGCAAGTGTTCTCAGCATTATGTTCAAATGCCTTACGCCATTTTAATGTGATATTTAACATGCCTCCCTTCTCTGCTACTAGTGCACTTTTTATTTCGTTGCTTATATGTACCTTTTATTTACTTATTAGTTGTGTAATATCTGCAGTGTCATTGTCTTACAGCGACACTGTTACGAGGTGTTTCACAATGGTTACAGTCTATATTCTTTTTTTATTTATGTGCAATATATGCAGTGCCATTGAGGCTTCCAACATCTTATGTGATGCTGTTAAGAAAAGTTACACTGTGGATGCAGCTGCATTAAATGTAAATGCAATGCTGGTTCGGAGCCTTGAACTTGTTTTGAAACATAATTAACAACAATTATAAAATAAAAGTTACCTGCATATACCTTGTTTGAATACATAGCTTATTTGCACAGTTTCTTAATAATTCATAATTTTTGTTGCTCGCATTTTATTATACTGGCTTTGTGTTAAGTCAGCAAGGACCTTGTATGGCTGCTGCCGTAAAAGCAGATGCCAAGCTGCTGCTAGTCTGCATGCAGGCTATCACTAATACAACCAGCCTTGACCATGCTCGAGCGCAGCAGCACTTGCTGTGTGTAAGCAAGGCTGTGAGCCAGCAATCAGGTCCCTTATTCCTCTACAGGGTGTGAGAAATTTCTTATAACAATGTTGTCAGATTGGCACAGTAAAACTTCATTTGGGCCTAGTTGGTACATAATTCTGAACTTAACGTTACAGTGCAAACACCTAAGACGAACCACAAGAAACGCCAGTGTGTATCGTGTCTTTTTGTGGTTTGTCTTAGGTGTTTGCGCTGTAACGTTAAGTTCAGATTGGCGCACTTCTCTGAAAGATTTTTTTTTACTTTTTATCCTTCCCAAGATGTTGTGGAATGAAGCTTCCAAAAGTTGTCATCTCAACTAGTCCACATGTTCTTTTATGATGCGGTCTGCAGCACTGCCTGTTTTTTGCCTTTAATCGTCAGAAGTGAGCCCAGGCGGTGGTTCTGAGGCTCTGTAAGCCTTCTTGCACCAGCAGCATTGTCCAGGTGGAATATCAGTAAGGAAGCTTGGATGATGGCCCACTTGTCATTATTCTGCCACATTTGTTGGTTTTCTTTAGACTGCTTTTTTGTTTTTCAATGTTATTGTGTTAAGAAATTTAAGCGTGGTGTATGTTCGGAGCTAAGGACTTGATCCACCGACTTCAAAGTTCCTAGAGTCAGTCTGTGCAAGGAATTGTGAGGCGGTGCTGCTATTAAGGGCATTCACTTTCACCCGCTCTTAAAATCGGGGTACAATACAATGAACATTTTACCATCCCTTACAACTCTCTCTTAGCCACTATGTTTGCCTTTCGGTAATATGGGGGAAAAAAGCAAAGCTGAACTCTGCTTTATTTAGTCCACTCTGCCAGCTTGTCACAGCAAAAATGGCTCTGTTAGTGCCTACCAGAACTTTCATTCTCCTAATCATTTAATTTTTAAGTGCAATAAGTGTTTTGGCGTCTTCTCAACTTTTTGCTGCTTTAACTCTTGCACATGTCAATATCAATGAGAAATGATGTCCTCTTTACCTTTTGTAGTACCACAGTCTATATTTGTCGGATAATGCACTGTTATAGCTATGTTATTTCTACAATGACTGTATTGCACCTTGTTTGGGCACTTGTGGCTGATTTCCATGTATTTTTTATGTACTTCATAAGGTCTTGGCTTAAACCTGCAGCTGGATGAGTTGCTTTCTATTCTTACTGTTTGGTTTGTGCTGATAACACATGGGCAAGAAATAATCAAAAACCAGTTGAGAGATTGTGCTTGCGTCGTCCATTTCTTCCTTGCCTCTGCTTATGCAATAAATTTATTTTCTACAAAGCACTACTTTGCTTACTTTTGTTTGGATCTTCTAGCTTGCAAACCAATATATTGTGTATTTCTCAGTGTGGAAAATCAATATTGAAAATTCTTAAATTGGCATACTAGCCGAGTCATGTGAACAGATACTCCCATATGTTGCTGTAAAACCTCCATGATCAAATTAAAAAAGTATTCCCATAGCTTCCTGCAAAAGCTCCGTGATGGATGTAAACACATGCTCCCATAATTCCGTGCATAAGCTCCTTGATGGAGGTAAACATATACTCCCATAGTTCTCTACAAAAGCTCCGCGATCGAGGTAAACACGTGCTCCCATAGTTCCCTGCAAAAGCTCTTCGATGGAGGTAAACATTTACTCCCACAGTTCTCTACAAAAGCTCCGCGATGGAGGTAAACACGTGCTCCCATAGTTCCCTGCAAAAGCTCTTCGATGGAGGTAAACATTTACTCCCATAGTTCCCTACAAAAGCTCCGCGATGGAGGTAAACACGTGCTCCCATAGTTCCCTGCAAAAGCTCTTCGATGGAGGTAAACATTTACTCCCATAGTTCCCTACAAAAGCTACGAGATGGAGGTAAACACGTGCTCCCATAGTTCCCTGCAAAAGCTCTTCGATGGAGGTAAACATATACTCCCATAGTTCCCTGCAAAAGCTCCGCGATCGAGGTACCCAGCAGGGGCGTCTGCGTAAGCAGGCGTTTGGTGTGTGGCGACACCACGGACCCGAGCACACGAGGGTTGGACCCTCCCGCGTGTAGCCGTGCGCGGCTTAGCCGTGTCCGGGGAAAAGGGGATCCTGGAGGTTGAGCCAATGCCGGGTGTTTGGACCTTTACGGCCCCCCGGCGGCGGCAACACACCTCTTTGGCCTCTGCTTCACGTAGACGGCACCCCCGGACTGACCCACCCGGGGGAAATCGGCAGTCGCCTCTTCCTATCTCTTCCTCTCGAATCTTTGTCTTTATCTCTTACTTTTTTACCTTTCCTGTCTTCTCCTCTCTTCCATTTACTTCATTCTCCTCGGCGGCAAGGGTTAACCCTGTGTGGTTATCCAACCTTGGGTACACCATATTTGGTTATAGTGGCGGCGTACGGCTGGCGTCGTGCAGACTTGCGTGCAAGCTCTGCCGCGTCCCCTCGTTGGGCTCCGTGGTGGGTGGTCGGCGCTGTTGCCGAATTTTTATACATTTTCATGGAAACCTCTTTCCCCAAACTTCCTGATCGCCCTCAGAAACGAGGGCGCACCGAAGAGCTCTTTCAATTTTTCGGACGACAAGTCCACAACTTTCCTCGATTTCACGTCATTCACTCAGAAAAGCCAGACAAACTAGTGCGATCCATTTCACCGTTCCTTGTATCCAAGTCTTTGACCGAAGTTTTCGGTACAGGATATAAGGTGTCGAGAATGTCAAGTGGCGATCTCCTTTTGGAGCTCCAAAACCAGAAGCAGTATGAAAAGCTGCCGAAACTTGTCGCATTTGGCGAGACCCAAATAACAGTAACCCCGCACCGTACCATGAACACAAGCCGCGGTGTTGTCTCGGACGATGACTTGCTGGAGCTCACGGAGGATGAACTCTTGGAGGGCTTCAGTGACCAGAACGTTATCAATGTTAAAAGAATTAAGATCAGGCGTGACAGCAAAGAAATCAAGACCAAACACCTTATATTGACTTTCGGCTCAAGTATTCTGCCCGAGTCTGTAGAGGCCGGGTACATCAAGCTCCGTGTTAGGCCATATGTGCCAAATCCGCTTAGATGTTTCAAATGCCAACGCTTCGGTCACAGTTCGCAGAGCTGCCGAGGCCGTCAAACCTGTGCGAAGTGCAGTGCACACGAACATACTTCTGAAGCTTGCGTGAACACTCTCCATTGTGTAAACTGTGAAGGCGAGCACGCCGCATACTCGCGGTCGTGCCCGTCCTGGAAAAAAGAGAAAGACATAGTCACAATCAAAGTAAAGGAAAACATATCATTCAAAGAGGCACGCAGGCGGGTAGCATACTTGCCAAAGAAAAGCTTTGCCGAAGTGGCGCGTCAGGGGGCAGCGTCACAACGGCCTCCGGCGGCTGTCCGACCCACAGGCAGTGAGTCGGCAGCTACGCCATCTGCCCCCACGGCGGTTGCAGCTAGCGCTGCTCCGTCAACCCTGAATGAGGGATCATCGACCCCGAAGGTTGGCGCAGCCGAGGTTGCCCCGGCCTCCCCGGCCCCTTCCTGCGCTGGCAACAGCCGGCGCAGCCAAATCCCTCAGGGAGCCTCATCGACCTCCGGGCTGGTGGGCGCAGGGGTCTTGCCCTCCAAGGCGGGACCCTCTCTAGTAACTTCTCGCTCGCAAGAGCACGTGTCCGGCGCCTCACACGAGGCAATGGACACTACACCTTTCCTCACGGCGCGCCAAGCGCCTAAGGAGCGGCGAGGCTCCCTCGAACGCTCCAGAAAGGGCAAAACCCCGATTACAGGGCCTCGAAAGAGCTCTGTAATCTAAGACATCTTTCAGTTTCCGTACACACAGCACCAACTTACTTTAAATATGGATACACAAATCATACAGTGGAACGTCAGAGGTCTTCTTAGGAACCTTGATGATGTGCAAGAGATTATACACAAACACAATCCAAAAGTGCTGTGTCTACAGGAAACACACCTCAAATCACAACACACAAACTTTCTCCGACAGCATGTTACTTTTCGCAAAGATCGCGATGATGCAATCGCATCATCGGGAGGTGTTGCAATTGTAATCCAAAAGAGCATAGCATGTCAACATTTACAGCTACGAACGGCCCTTGAAGCAGTGGCGGTTCGAATTGTTTTGCTAAACAAACTTATCACTATTTGCTCTATTTATATACCTCCACACTACAAACTAAGCAAACATGAATTTCAGTCCTTCATAGATGAATTGCCAGAACCGTACGTTGTACTTGGGGATTTCAATGCGCACAACAGCCTGTGGGGCGACTCTCGTATAGATGCGCGAGGTCGTCTTGTTGAACAGTTCCTCTTCTCTTCTGGTACATGCCTGCTGAATAAGAAGGCACCCACATATTATTCTCTCGCCAACCGAACATTTTCATCCATTGACCTCAGTCTAGTTTCCCCGTGTATATTGCCTGAACTCGAATGGGAAGTTATGGAAAATCCTTACGGGAGCGACCACTTCCCCATACTAATAAGAACATCCATAGAAAACGAATATCCTCCACAAGCTCCTAGGTGGAAGATATACACAGCCGACTGGCAGAAATTTCGAACTCTCTCTAGCATCACATGGGCTGACCTATCTTCTTTAGAAATTGATGCTGCTGTGGATTATCTTACAGCATTCATAATAGATGCCGCATCACATTGCATACCCGAAGTAAGTGGTTTGGCATGCAAACCACGTGTACCGTGGTGGAACAGCGAGTGTCGAACCGCCCGTAAGAATCAGAACAAGGCGTGGGGGTTGCTGCGAGCTTCTCCCACCGCTGAGAATCTTATCAACTTTAAAAAAATAAAATCCCAAGGTAGGAGAACCCGCCGGCAGGCCAGAAGAGAAAGCTGGCACAAATTTTTATCGAGTATTAACTCGTTCAGAGATGAGGCCAAAGCCTGGAACAGGGTTAATAGGATTCGAGGGCGACAAACATATTCACTCCCTCTAGTAAATACACAGGGCGATACACTGAAAGATCAGGCCGACTCACTTGGGGAGCACTTTGAGAGTGTATCAAGCTCAAAACATTATTCGCAATCCTTCCTAAAATATAAACAAATAGAAGAATGCAAGCCCCTCATCAATAAATACCGACAGAATCAACCGTACAATTGCCCTTTTAGTATTGCTGAATTGAAAGCTGCCTTGAGCGCATGCAAAAGCTCCTCACCGGGATCCGATAGAATCATGTATGAAATGCTCAAAAACTTACACAATGACACGCAAGAAACACTACTTACACTTTTCAACACTATGTGGGACGCAGGGTACCTTCCAACAGCATGGAAAGAAGCTGTTGTGGTCCCTGTTTTGAAACAAGGGAAAGACCCTTCTTCAGTGGCAAGTTACCGCCCGATAGCCCTCACAAGCTGCATGTGTAAGGTATTTGAAAAAATGATAAATCGGCGACTCATCCATTCCCTTGAACAAAACAAAATGCTTGATTCCTTTCAGTGTGGCTTCCGAGAAGGGCGCTGCACAACCGACCATCTTGTACGTATTGAAGGACATATTCGTGACGCGTTTGTACACAAACAGTTCTTCTTATCGATATTCCTCGATATGGAGAAGGCGTACGATACGACCTGGCGCTACGGAATCTTGAAAGATTTGTCAGAAATGGGCATTCATGGTAATATGCTAAACATAATAAAAAGCTACTTGTCCAATCGTACCTTCCGGGTGAAAGTAGGCAATGTGCTGTCACGTCCTTTTGCACAAGAAACCGGTGTACCCCAGGGTGGCGTGCTCAGTTGCACACTCTTTATTGTTAAGATGACAACACTTCATGCTTCCTTACCACCGGCCATTTTGTATTCAGTCTATGTGGACGACATTCAAATCGGTTTCAAATCCTGTAATCTCGCAGTGTGCGAGAGACAGGTACAGCATGGTTTGAACAAGGTGTCAGGGTGGGCAGAGAAAAATGGATTCAAAATCAATCCTCATAAGAGTTCTTGTGTTTTGTTCACAAGGAAGAGAGGCCTAGTTCCGGATCCCTGCTTGGAAGTCTGTGGACAACAGATACCTGTAAACAAAGAACATAAATTTCTAGGTGTCATACTTGACTACAGACTTACTTTCGTCCCCCACATTAAACATCTTAAAGAAAAATGTCTGAAAACAATGAACATAATGAAACTTCTTTCCCAGACTACGTGGGGTAGTGACAGGAAGTGTTTAATGAATCTATATAAAAGCCTCATTCGATCACGACTAGACTACGGTGCCGTCATTTATCACTCTGCCGCCCCGAGCGCACTAAAGATGCTAGACCCTGTTCACCATCTGGGCATCCGTTTAGCCACAGGAGCTTTCAGAACGAGTCCCGTACAAAGTTTATATGCAGAATCGAATGAGTGGTCACTTCATATCCAGAGAACATACATCAGCCAAACATATTTTTTGAAAGTCCACTCTAATCCCGAACATCTCTGTTTTAACACCATTAATGATATGACATATGCTACACTATTTCGTAATCGTCCTTCCGTAAGACAGCCTTTCTCGCTGCGTGTGAGGGAGCTTAGTCATGAAATGCATGTTCCAATCCTCGAACTTCGCCTAATGCATCCAGCCAAGCTGCTACCTCCTTGGGAGTGGCAGTTGATACAATGCGATACATCTTTCATGGAAGTTACAAAAAACGCTCCAGAGATTGAAATCCAGATGCATTTCCGGGAACTCCAGCACAAACACTCCTGCACGGAGTTCTACACAGACGCATCGAAGTCACACGACGGGGTGTCCTATGCAGCCGTCGGGCCATCCTTCTCGGAAACCGATGTACTGCATGCGGAAACTAGTATCTTTACGGCTGAGGCTTACGCACTACTGTCGGCTGTGAAGCATATAAGGAAATCAAAACTCCAGAAAGCAGTCATATATACGGATTCCCTTAGTGTTGTGAAGGCCTTGATGGCTTTCTCTAACCACAAAAATCCAGTAATTAACGAACTTTATTCTGCTCTGTGTAAAGCGTATATAGGTAATCAGCATGTCATCATATGCTGGGTGCCAGGTCATAGGGGCATCGAAGGTAACGTTCTTGCGGACCAGATGGCCACGTCAGTTACATCGCATTCTGCTAATCCCACCGCTGCAGTTCCTGTCACAGACCTGAAGCCCTTCTTACGGAGGAAACTACGGAACCAGTGGCAACGGCTATGGGACGCGGAAACAAATAATAAGCTCCACGTGATAAAGCCACAGTTAGGATTCTGGCCTTCAGTAACAAAATCACGCCGGACAGATGTCCTATTCTGTCGTCTAAGAATAGGACACACATTTGGCACACATAACTTTTTACTCACCGGAAATGAGCCTCCAACCTGTGGTAGATGCGGGGAGAGGCTGACCGTCCTCCACGTCCTCCTGGAGTGTCGGGAAGCCGAACATGAAAGAAAGAAGCATTTTCCCTTAGCATATCGGCAGCGCATCCCCCTTCATCCAGTAATGTTACTAGGCCCAGAACCGCTGTTTGACTCCAGCGCAGTCCTGGGCTTCCTGAAAGATGTTGTATTACATGTTATAAGCCCCACACACTCATAGCGTCTCCTCTTTCCAGAGGATGCCGCTGTGAAAATTTCTTTTATGTAGCACATGCCTCTAGGCCCTTGTGTCTCAAGGGCTCTAACGAGGCAGTGGTGCTCTAGTGAATTTTAGAATCTTATATATTTTCTATTTTGCATCATTCTTTTACGATGGATTTTAATGTACATAGTATTCATTAGTCATCGCCATAATTTTATAGTACGTAGATTTTACGCACTTTACAGCGAATATTTTTAGGCCACTCTACAGCCAAGTCACATCTTCATAATACACCGTCAACATTAACACTTGTCATGGCGCTCTTTGGCCAAACCTGGCCCTTGCGCCACAAAAAACCACACATCATCATCATCATCAGCGATCGAGGTAAACATATATTCCCATAGTTCCCCGCAGAAGCTCCGCGATGGAAGTAAACATATACTCCCATAAGTACCTCCACCACCTCCGCACAGCAGCGGAGTAAATCTTTTACTCCGCCTGCCCGGTGTAAATTTACCTCCCATCAGGGAATGCGCTAGAGGACAAGTCATTTACTCCCATCTCGGATCATTTTTGCTAACAGTGCAGATGAGGACAAGGAAAGGGCACAAACACCATTAAGGTCCATCCCAGGCCACTGCGAAATTTTCTACTGAAGTTCAGTAGCTTCTCTACCGAAAGTTCATTGAACGTTTTAGGACCTTAGCAAGGATTCTACATGATGACCACAAAGATTTCCGTAACGGCTAGCTCTCACCAAACGCGCCCTCGATCGTTGGACATTTCCAAGGGCCCCTGTTCGCTCACTCAAAGGCGCCATTAACCACTATCGCTAAGATTTCACCGACTCCGTTTTCATCAGTGAGTCCATGTTATATATTACAAAAAAGTAAGTGAGAGGGCGCCACTTGTGGAATGCGGCATTCCCAGCATGCACATGTTTATATTCAAGCGCACTGTACACTGGCTTCTTCCGCATGTGAATCGATAATGGTGACGATTCGTGCCAGTTAGTCATGTTAGAACGGCCGTTATATATAGTGCTGATTGACAAGCGCGAAAACCAAAAAGCATGTAGGTTGTTGTGGAAAACACTTGCATCGCTTATACCGGTGACCGCTTAGCAGGATAGTGTCCGTACCTGCTCATGGTATTGAAGCGCAAACTAAGGCACAAACTGAGGCCGAGACACGAACCACCATCGACGAACCAGCCCATGTAGCTACCCAAAATTCTGCTGCCAATACGCATTTTATAGACAGGACATGAGGGCGCGTCCGTACGAGAACCCAGGTGTGATCTGGTGCTCGACCCACTTGCACTTCTGCTTTTTTTGTTCCTGTTCCACTTTTCGGATCACGAGTTCCTGTCTTCTTCCTTCTCGTTCGTTTTACGAGCCCGGGTTAATCCGCGCGCATTTGCGAGGCGTCAATCCTCGGTTCCGGTGCCCGTGCGGTCATCTGCGGCCAAAGGAAGGAACGGGCGACCGGGGGTTCCGAGCCCCGCTGGACGTAGCGATCAACACCGGCCCACATGCCCGGCTCCAGAGAAGGTGGTGGGGTGTCTTTTCTCGCAGCAGCAGCAGCAGAGTCGGCAGAGCCATGGGGATAGCGAAGGGGGGGGAGGGGGGTGGACATGCAGCGTTCTGACGGCTAGCCGCGGCATGATTAATGATGGCACCCAGAGGGGGGGAGAAGACCGGGAGGAGGGCCTGGGAAGGGCCGAAGGGGCGCTCGCATCTCAGCGCGGCGGGCTCAAGTTGAAGTCCCATCTCGGTGCGCGAACGAGAGCGCATGCCGCTGCTCGCCGCGTCCTCTTCCATCTTGTGGCGCCCGATTCCGTCCGTCTTGAAACTACGCGCGCTCGTGAACCGCTGCTGCTGCTGCTGCCGACGCCGCCGCCTTTGCTGTTGCTGTTGATGCTGCTGGGTGTGCGCGTGTGTGTGCGTGCCTGTGTGCGTGCGTGCGTGCGTGCGTGTGTGTGTGTGTGTGTGTGTGTGTGTGCGTGCGTGTGTGTGTGTATACAAAGCTCTCTGCGGCGGGGCTGGCCTGCGTCTCCTGTCCAGAGCGGCCCTCGTTTGCTTTTTGCGAACGCTTCTTTTCTTCTTCCTATGCGTGCCCTTATTCCCAGTCTCTTCTCTTCACCTTCTTCCTCTTCTTTTTTATACTCATCTTGTTCCGGTGCGCGAAAGAAAACTTCTCGCGCACGCCGTCGTTTCTCGTGCTCGACCTCTTCGAGCATTGTGCCGCGCTTTGCGCATCCGCGAACTGGCAGTGAAAAAAGAAAGGTTGCCGCCGCTTTTCAGCGACTCCGCGCACGTTTTGCGGGTACCTCTCTCTCTCTGTGTGTGTGTGTGCGTGTGTATGCGTGTTCTTGTAAGTATACATTGTTGGGCGCCGCCATAGCGGACCTGCGTGCTGTCCACCGAAGGAAAAGTGCGCGCGCGGTCTCGGTGTTGATGTACGGTACGATTCACGAGTGTTTGAACGCCGCGCGGTGGGTATGATTGAGGGCAGGCGCGCTGCAGCCGTCCGCGTGCTTCGCGTATGGACATGTTGGTGAAAAGAGCCTCTCTAAAGTATACTTTGAGCGGGAAAGAGAAGCAACTTGTAAAAGATTAAAAAGAAATCATCTCTGACACGCCGGGAGCTGTCAGCAGTCGTAGTATAAACCAGAGCAATGTTCGGTTAAAGGGTTCATATTTTTTATCACCTGAAGCTCGGACAGGTTCCTTTGGTGTAGGAGATACTTACTACAAATGTACGTAATTCAGTTTAAAAAAATCGTATTTGCTTTATGACGCTTACGCAGGAGAAAACTGGCATACCTGTCCACTCTCCCGAATGTTCTATATTGTTTACAAATTTGGGCTCGTTCTACAATATTGAAAATGGGTTGCCAAGTTCTATGAAAAATAAACCTTGCTGGAAAAATGAATCGCCTTGGAAGTCTTCTATTCGCGAAAGGAAACGACAAGAATACCTGCTTGGAGAATGTTTATTCAGACAAGTTCCTGAGGCAGGCAACATCGGCAACAGCAAAGTGAGATAGATAGTGAGATAGATAGAGGTTATTGAAGAGTTGATGGATTCATGACCAGATAGCGTAATGTAGCTTGATAGGTTAGGTTGGAAGCCGATTTGTAAAGACGTACCGACGTAATGATGACGTACCAGACATGATGCCGATAGCATTCCACTGGCACATCGATAAATTTCTGATTTCCGTACAAATTGATGACAGCGGTGGGCGAACTACCATGTTTACTGAAGGCATGCAAGTAGTGTATGCAGTGCGTACAGTACAGTTGTAAGGCGCTTCGAGCCGACGGCGTCTGCAATTTAGTAAAAGGAATCAACCAGTGACTGCAGTGTCACGACGATCTCCTGTTCTTGCTCTGACAGTTTCTCAGGAACAGATCAGGAGTTAGATGCTGTTAGTTGGATGGATGGCTCGCGGAGAGTACAGACCAAGGATCAGCACACAGGCTCTTCGCAGCTCATTTATCCCTAACTCCTTCGACCTTGGAGTCAAGCCTGCTTGGCGTGGATTGCAAAATAGGTGGTTATTAAGAACGTGGCATGCACATCCTAGAAACTTTAATGGTGCTTGGTGAACGCCGGCAATAGGAGCATCGTCGGCGTCATTTTCTAATTATGTAGGCAGCTTCTCGGCAAGACAAGATGGTCCTTCGCCATTTACTTCAATATGTCCATATTGTTACGCAGGAAGACGCAGACAAAAAGCTATATGCAAGTATGTTTACAAGGAAATATGCCGCACTTGGCCAAGAGGCAACCCCGTACAAAAATTAGTGTTGATTAACCATTGATATATTGTTGGGGAATTGTTGAAACAACTGACTTCAACAAATTTTCAAGAGCAGTTGAGTTCACTCAACTCTTGCACAACAATATTACCGTTGAGTGTTCTCAATAAACAATTTATTGGGTACTTTGTGTTGATTTTTCTAGTTGTTCTTTTGTTGTGT
The DNA here is from genome assembly GCF_038994185.2 of Dermacentor albipictus. Lineage (NCBI taxonomy): Eukaryota > Metazoa > Arthropoda > Arachnida > Ixodida > Ixodidae > Dermacentor > Dermacentor albipictus. Next base: position 62,594,664 of record NC_091824.1, on the reverse strand, counting down.
AGCAGTTGAGTCCAGTATACATTAATGAGAAATCGCATATGAAGACATTCCAAACATGTTTTGCGATGCGTTCCTACCTCATTCCTGTCACTTTGCGGCACGTAGGTCCTTCTTTCGCCTCGCTTTCATTAATAGAAAATTATGTGTGACCGATGGGGTGGAATCAAACGTCGGCCGTCGAGCCTGGTACTCTAACCAACAGGCCACGAGCGCGCGCATACTCCTCACATTCTAAAGCCAGTAAGCTCTGAAATGCTTGGAGCGTGCGCCGCGTGCCACTTCCTGATGCTGTCGCTACAGCTGGCACTTTGAAGCGCCTAACTCCGGGACCGCCCCACTTTCGTAGCCATTTTCGCTACGTAAAAACTGCAACGTTAGATTAGATTCATCACCGCCCAAGTTCATAACGATTTATTTCTTCGCCGGTGTACAAATGCCATCGTCATTTTAACATACACTGGATGACATAACCATTGGTACGACCCGAAATGAGCACGTTTCGGGGAGCAGAAGAATGCGAAATTCACTTGCAAACACGGTGACTACTCGCATGTGGAGTTCCCCAAAAGTAGACACGGCGGCAGCGCGGCCGGCGATAAGACAAGTGCCGACAGGCGACGAAGCTACCTTCGAGCATCGGACGCACTGTGGGAACCGTAGGATGCAAGCGCGCACACGCTACAAACATACACGGGTGAGGTCTTCGAATTTCCTGCGACGTACCCTCTGTCCGTAAAGCAAATACAGTTTTTTGTCCAATGTCCGTGGTACTAGAGATCAAAGAATGAACGCGCTTTGAGATCGCAGCGCGCAGCCGCTATAACCATTGACTTCAAAGAGCTTCAGATTCAGCAACAGCCGCAACAGTATCACAGCTAATCGCTGTATCTGCGGCTGCTCCCGTTTCTCGCCTTGCAAGAAGCACGCGATTTTTTTTTAGCCTCGCCGAACGGTCGTCTTACGTTCCAAGCCTGCAGGTCTCGTATGTTCAGTAAAGCACACCAAAGGGAAATGAAAGAAATACAGGTAACGGACTCTTATTGTAGCTTACTTGTCACCTCGTCATCTGCAAAGATCCTACAAACTATTTTAAAAGCTATATTTTTGTAAAAATACCAAAACTAGTAGTAATTTTTATTTCTAGGTGGCGCGACAAACGTTAAGGTAGCGTTCGGGTGTGTATGTGTGCGCGCAAACGGGCGCAACCGAGCTTCGTTTTGCGCACACTTTTGCAACAGTACACATGGTTACCGCTAGTTTCGTAGTCGCCTTTTTTGGTTGCAGTATTTTTTGTTTACGCTATAAATTAGGTAGTTCTTAAAAATTTATGAAGTTTAGTTGATGAAAAATTATTGCTAATCAATTAGTGGTTCTTAAGTGCCGTTATTTTGTGTTTGAAAGGTTTTTATAACTGAATACGATTGTGAAGCCATGTGAAGCTGTGAACGGCTTTCATACTCAGTTATTCGGTTGCAGTTGTGCGGTGGATCACGCCTCGTGCTTCTTGATGAAAGTATTTTCTTTTCGGACATCATGACGCACATTTTAGTGAAATGCTTTAACGACGATAAGTGGGACGTTTATCCGGTGAAGTGGTTGACTCAACCAACAACTAGTCTTCTACTGATGTGCGAGCCTGACGGTTTTGATGAGTTGCGCGCCAGAGGCCATGATGCCTGTTGGAGAGAAGGCACCCCGAAACAGTCGTAGCCGCACTTCTGAAGATCGGTAAGTAATCTCGTTTTCTTGGGCACGTAGCCTTCTTTTCTATTTTGACATTGACGAGCGGGACATGTTAAGCAAACCGTTCACTTTCTTTAACCACACTCGTACCGGAAGGCGGTGTTGCACGTCACGCTTACGCATTTCGTAACTATGGCGGCCGCCGTGGCAATTTGGGGCTCGAGGTCGTGGATACGTTCCCTGCAGCGGCCGCATTCCAAAGGAGCGGAATGCAAAAATGCTCGTGCATTGTGCATTGTATGCACGTAAAAATTTCCAGGAAGTCGAAATTAATACGGAGTCCCCAACCTCCAACTACGACGTGCCTCGTAATGAGATCGTTGGTTTGGCACGTGGAACATCAGAATTATTTTTTTTTTCCGTAGTGGCTCATCGTATACCATACGGTTAGTGTGATCACCTTTTGTGCCGTAGCGGTTAAGCGCGCCTCGATTCAGGTTTCGGCTAATGATGCGGCGCACCGCGAAATATATTTCGCCTCTCTGGGATTTGCGGAGAACGGCCAACCGATTAGTCGCAGATTCCGCGCGGTGACTGTAGACGGATACACAGCGCAAATGAACAGAGGTGTGGTGACGTGGTCAAAGAAAACAGCCGCCGACGGGCTCACCTTATCGTCTATCACCGCCAAAACTACCGCAGTAAGCATCTTTATCTAGCGCGGCGGGTTGCCGTTGAAGGCGTACTGTACAATTTTAATAAGCGATAACCGAAACATGCCACCGTTCTCTGCTGCCTCTTTGAGTTGGACCGATCCGAATGTGTGTTGTTTCCAGAAGCGAAAGGAGCGCCAATCGGCGCGTTGTCGCCTCGAGCTAAGCGTCGCACTCGAGCACCGTTTGCGCGGTGAAGAATGACGCGTGCATGAAGCTAGCTCACTGCGCGGACACTACCGCGCAAAACGCGCAAGGGTGTGTACGCGACGTTCTGCACACAAATCGTGCGGGATGATCGGAGCCACGCCGGAGCGGCTAGCTTCAAAGAAGCGGTACATGTTCTCACTCGTACAGGCACGCTCACGCTCGCATCGCTCTCGGCGTATGTTTAGGTCATTCCTTCTACTGGACTTCTGCCCAAAGATTCGATATCTGTTTGGTATGGGCTATGCACTGTCGCGTGGTCTTTGGTTCTGCGAGAGAGCCGGGAATATTTTCCCCACTGTGAAACATCGCTGTGCGTGTTTTAGCTAACATTTACCGTAGCAACCCATTCCTTCCTTTTCTCGACGGCACTCGTAAAGAGTCGCAAATTTTTACTTGCCAGTATAGTGTGTACTTCTATTTCGTACGTAGTTAAGTGCAGTGTGTGGCAGATTCTTAACCCACGCAATCTCATTTTCTGTCCACATTCCCTTCTCACAGGTTACGTATGCAGTAAATTCCCAGATGCTAAAGTGTTCTACGCCAAAAGCACCTTGGCGTCGTGCAAGAGACACCCGTTGATATGTGGCTGACTCACTAGCAAGCTCGCATCTCTGTTGCCACTCTCCATCAAGTGGGATATTCAACTATTTTTTGTGTTGCTCTGTGGTGTACTAGCTGCCGCATGGACGCTGTGAAGGCTTGCTTTCGATTTGCTCTGGCGTTTAGTAGTAAAGGATGGGCTACGTTTTGAGGGGAGGCATTTACTTTTGTTTGTGAGAATGTTTACTAGCCTAACCAAGTGATACGTGGGTACTGTAAACAGCAGCACGAACAGAGGTGGACGACGAAATAGGTAGGAGCACACACGAGCGCAAGCTCTACTAAAGGTTTGCTTTTTATGACAAAGGTATTAAACACACTGGTCAACTTGGCAAAGGTAAAAAAATCCGTGCATGCGTGGCAGAAACAGCCACGTGCGACAAGAAAAAAATATGAAGCCATGTCATGTAGAATAAACGTGCGTGAAAAACGAGAACTATCGGTCAAATCTATTGAAAAAGCGAAAGATTTGTCCGATAAGTGATACTACCCAACGGGAAATACTCTTTTGAGAACAACTTTTTCCCACTAAGGGCAACAGATAACTTGGTTATGCAATTGTTTCGTTTGTGATCAATAAATATTGCTTCTGGAACTCCTCTGGTGTTGCGGTATAGAGCAGAAAGAACGATTGTTTCATGACAAAGACCAGAACACAAGAGGACTTATGGAAGCATTATTTACTGATCACGAAGAAATATTCATAAGCAAGATTTCTGTGACCCTTAGTGGGAAAGAGTTGCTGCAGTACTTCTCGTTAATATCACTTACAGGAGAAACCTTTCAGTTTTCATGTTATTGTTAGTTTTTGACACACATGTTTATTCTACAGGACGTATTTCGGTCTTTTTCGTTGTGCCGGGCTGTGTATGCTGCGCATCCATGACTTTTTCTTTGTGAAGTTGGCCAGTGTGTTTAAAATCTTCGTCTTCACGAATAAACTTCTACTTGAGTCAGTGTTCATGTGTGCTCCTACCTTAATTCATCCTTCTCGTCTCTGTTTGGGTGGTTGTGAAATATAAATGTACAAAGAATTGGCGAAGTGTCCATAGAATTGATACAAGAAGTTATTTGCGCTGCTTATTTCAGGAAGAACGCTATAGGGTCTTATCTTCTCTTTGTTATTGACACTGAGTACATTTTTCTAGTTCAAATTCAAGCAGTCCCCTGAGGAAGCCAATAAGAGTGATGGTAACTCTCTTTGTGTGTAAGATTTATGAATTTCATCCATTCAAGGCATGACATGGCACATGCCTGATTGTAGGTTGCAAGCATTCGTAGTAAGATCTACTATTCGGTTCTCATGACGCTTCTTTGTACTGCGCTGCATTCTCCAGGCACATGAGCATTTTTATGCTCTAAGTGCATGCGTTCTTTTTCTATATGTTGGAGCGAAAATTGTAAACTAAATATGCAGATATGTCATTTTCCTTGTAATTATTTCAACATGGGTGCTGTAGCTCCCTCTGTCTTTCAGTTACTGCTTTGTCCCACTTTTTATGCAACCTTTATGTATTTTATGCAGCGAAATTCTGGTGCTATTTAATAACATTTTATCTGTGAAATTGAGGTAATTGGTGTTTCGTATATGCATTTATTGGCGTTTTTCACTGTCTCAGCAATCTGGCTGTCGAGTCATTGGAACCTTTTCTCATACTTTATGACTATTTCTGGGGTGCTTGATACTGAAAGTGCAAGTGACCATTTATTTGGCTGTTTGGAATTCTGTTAGCCATGTGTTACTACCAATTTTCTGTGCTAAATAATTATTTTTTCTCTTATCGTTCAAGGTATTAGCCTTTCCTTATCTCTTTATTGACTGAGGTAGCACTTAGTTGCTGGGTATAGGAAAAAAAGGCCCCAAAAAGTGCTTTATTTAGCTTTGTGCAAGTCCACAAAGATTACCTGAAAATGAGCTCACTAAATTGAGGAAATGCCACTAACGAACTCTTCTGTACCCCAAATTAACATAATCAAATAGTGTACTGTTTGTTCTTGACTTGTGCCAGGGAGGTAAGCTGCTTTCATTACACAAAAGCTTTACAAGTTTATTTCTGAAGAAAGCAATCCTGGCTTGTCAGAAACACGAGTCAGGTGTTCATCATGCCCGACAACTTTATAAATGATGTCTCGTCAAATAATAGCTAAGTTGAGTGAGGTTATTTTATAAAATAATTGGGCAACATGAAAATATATATGTCTCGAAGACAAAGATCAGGCAAGTCTACTTTGGTACTTCATTAAATTTTAATCGTGGTTAAAGACGTGTGCTAAAGGTTGTATGTATTTACGTGAAGTCATTTGTTTCAAGTTGGTTATTTTGCCTTCTCACAGTCAGCCGTAGCTCTTCCTGTGATGTGTTAGTGTGCGCAACATTTTAATGTAACATATTCAGATGTCTTTTGTGTATTCACATACAAGCAGCTCCAAGTGTTCATGTCTTCAAAGTTGGTTGTTACAAGGGTATGCTTAAGCCCTGCCTTTTGAGTCGCTTTGCCTTCTAGTCATAAACTTAAGTCGAAAGTGAAGAGCGCAGTGATCGTTTTGATTGGATTCATATGTATAGGTTTTTCAGATGTATTTACACTGCTAGAGTGCTGTAGGTACTAGCCTATGTCTCCAGGTTCGATGTAGTGGTGCCCTATGTACTGTAATAATGTTTCACGTGCACGCATCTTTAGTGTAAATAAAGGTACTTCAAGTTGATCAGTCTCTCCTTTGATTTTGTTTACGAGCAGGCACCGGGGCATGCAAGTGTGAACAGCGAAGTAATTTCAATATATGAATAAAAATACACTAGCAAAACCAAACGTCAATCATATTTCAATGGGGACTTCTGAAATCTCAATGGCATCTCAACTGTGCCACAATATGCTTTTCAATGCTGTGGCAATAATAACTCAACAACAAGTCAACAGAACTACCACAACGTTAGTTCAACGCAGAATGAGTGGTAACTCAACAACCATTCAACTAAACGAACACAACGGGCCGTTTAAGCACAATGGACTTTCAATGGTAACTTAACACTTATTCAACATTGAGGTACCCAATGGTGTTTCAATTCGATTTCAGTGGCCAATATTCACAACACTCAACCCAACAATTCTCCAACATACTCTCAATAATTCCTCAATAAAAAACTCAACATTGACCAACAATATTTCAATGCCTTCTCAATAATTTTTTTTGTACGGGACAGCCCGCGCTAGCCTCTCATCATAGTCGTCATTTTCGCACTGCTCGCCTCTTCGTCATTGTAAACACTGTTCCGTAGCAATATCTTTCTGAACGAAGACATTCCTTGGAAGAACCATCGCGGGTGTCAAAATAGTTAAGGCACTTCAGAGTGGTGGATGGCGTACAAATGTCAGTGCTGTGAGGCTGGCAGCCGGGCCACCGCGTTTGCGCACACACTGTCCACGTGTCCAAGTTTAATGCATTTCCTGCTCTGCTGTGGTCTTGATACGACGGGACAAACCATATATGCCGAAAGAGGCCTATTCTTCACACAGCTGGACTTGCTTATGCGAGAAACGTGTGTGATAACAGCTTTACCTGTAGCTGGCTGAATAAGCATCGGCAAATCCCCGTTTCAAATGGCCTCGACAATGTCGTCGATAACGCCGGTGGTAACCTCCTTGCCCTGCAGAACAGGGGAGCAGACTTGCATGCCACCGAGGTCAGCGAACTGGCGCAAGGTCTCTTATGTGGCCGTGTGTGCAACATTATGGCCTCGAAATACATTACTTCGGGTGTTGACTCTGGTGTCCTTTACTTCATGTGGCACCAGTGATTCAAGACGAATATCTACTCTTTGCCTTTCGAAGTGTTTGACGTTGCTGGGGTCGAGTACATTGCGAGTACGAAAAATATGGTGAATGGCTGTGGGGTTTGCGCCGCACCTACACTGGACTTACTCGAACGGGATGACACGCTGAACATTCTTCTGCTCCCCTAGAGGCTCCAGCACAACATCAAAGTTGTCCTCAGAAGATCCGTCACTGTCAACGAAGTAGATCATGGTGTCGTCGGCGTCAGCGCTGCTTTCGTCGCCGCTCGTCTCCCTTGAGGTGGCCGCCGTGGATTCTGCTGCGTCAGGAATCGTGCAACAGCAAAGTCACAGTAAACGTCGCTGTGATTTAGAAACTGTGTTTCTCGTCCCTTTGTACTCTTCCTTGTGTGCTGCTGCTTGTGCGCTGCGTCTAAAGGCTAATCATCGTTAATAAAGTGCGTATGTATGCAACAAATTATGTGTCCTTGGGGAAAACTAAAAACAAGAAAGGACCCGGGCCTCAGAAGGACGTCGTTTGATGTGATCGTTACGCAAAGTGAACTTCTTTTAGAAATTTAGAACTATTATATTTATTAACCAAACTAGCTTATCCCAAGAGCTGCGGCCGTTGAGTGCATTAGAACAGGGAAAGTATATGCGCAAATAGGTTTGCAAATATATCACATTGAAGTGCAGGCTGTTTCAGCGAACACCTTGGAATATTTTAAAGATTGCCTGTGGCAGTAGCACAATTCTAGTCCCTAAACCGGTCTACTCGAAGATACGGGCAATACTTGCAAAAAAAAATCGAAATTCATAGTCGTCTAATTAAAAATACTCACGAATTAAGATTTAACTCATGAACTTATGGCCCGTATTGCAATTTACAAATTCTAGCGGATGAGTCTGCAAGGCATAACCACTTGAAAAGAATTGTGTGGCTGACACCATTTATGAAATATGCGCTGTCAAACTTGTAGCTCAATTGTAGCTGGAGCGCGAATGCAGTTTAAAATCTCGAAACTGGCCTAATCCTGAGAATACATTCCAAGTGGATCCGCCTTGCGAATTTCCCGGCTAGAATTTGTAAATTACAGTATGTACCATAAGGCAACTAATAAAAAAATTGATTAGTCGATTGTGCATTTAAATTTTCTCAGTAATGTCGGCCTCTTCGAGTAGACCAGCTCGCAAATTAGGATTGTGCTATTTGCTACTGGCAATTAAAAAGAATTCTAAAAGGGCAGAACACATATCGAAAGCATGAACCAGAGGACCCGCCGTGGTTGTTCAGTGGCTATTGTTTTGGGCTGCTGAGCATAAGGTCGCGGGATCGAATCCCGGCCACGGTGGCCGCATTTTGATGGGGGCGAAATACGAAAACACCCATGTGCTTAGATTTAGGTGCACGTTAAAGAACCCCAGGTGGTCAAAATTTCCGGAGTCCTCCACTGCGGCGTGCCTCATAATCAGAAAGTGGTTTTGGCACGTAATTTAATTTAATTTTTTTTGGACCGGAAGGCAAGAAAATAAAGTATAAGAAACGTGACTCGGCACCACCATCGAGCACTGCATTTAAATAATGTGGACTCCAGGAAGCTCTCACGTGACAGCACGTGCTTATAGGTGACGTTCGCAACGACTCTGCCTTGCCTCGATGCCAGGTGGGCATCGAGTCATCCTAAATCCTCCGTTCTATCACAAAAATAGGTGAAAGATCCAAGGAAACATATTTGTTTTAAAACGGCAGCAGGAGTCAGCACAATGCACTTTTATTATTCAAAGAATGACGCACTTGGAGGCATGTATTTCGTTACGTATAATTGCGCAAGGAACTGAGCCAGCAACCATCATATCTGCAACGGTATAATACAGATACCTGTCAGTGGTGCGTGCTGCAGCTGTTACATAGCTCACGTGTGAACATTCAAAAACTGCATCACATCTTCGTGGTTTTTAGGCTGGGGGATTCACGTGGGCGAGGTCAAAACGAACAAGCGTCTTTAGGCGCGTTCGGAATGTAGGACTGGGAATGTAGGACTGTAATTGCATTTGTTTTTCGCAATGTTACTGACCCATTTTTACGAACTGTTTGTCAAATAAGGTTAGGAAGATTTATGGCAAACTTAGTTGTGTGGCTGAAGTGTATTTCCTGGTAGCATTTTTTGCGTATTATTGAGCAGTGCGTATTTCATGTTGTATATTACAGGCTCGTTTCTCGCTCGACTCTCTAATGTGTCCTGCTAGAACTGTATAAAGTCTTGTGTGATCCGTTTCTTCCCATTCCCCTGTATAGAACGAAATACAATGCTCTGCCAGAGCAGGACATCCTAAAAAGGGTTAAAATCATGGCTGCTAGCGCAGCTGTGAAAAGTTCCTTCTTCAAACTGCATACTAATAAGGTAAACGTAACACTAATAATAAAAATAACATATATATATGGAAATACAAGGAATGTTCGTACCTTAGTACATTGACTGTTTTATTTGCAGAAAACATAGGTGCACAAATTCTCATTTAGAAAGTACATTGTAGCTAATGCAATATATAAGGTACATTGTTGCCTTCGAAAAAGCTGAAATTTAGAGGTTACGTTGTAACGTTCTATTTTCTAAGAGCAAATGTAACCTCTAATAGACGTGCTAAATTTAGGGGTTACTTTAAGTACTTATACGGATCTTATTATTTTTGATTGCACTCTATTTTCATAGCCAACCTTCAAAACTTACATGTCCCACTTCTACATATTTTACATTTTGAATCGGGCCGATACTGTCATGCGTTTACCAGTTAAATGATTTGTTCTCACCTGAGATTGTTATGCATGTTTATATTGTGGAACTGAAGAAGAGACTTCCATTGTCAATGCATTTCATTAAACATCGAAGAGAGCAAGTAATTTGGTCGGATTGCTATTGGACCAACACGTTTTTCTTTCTGTCCCATAATTCAAACTTCTGCATAAGAATCTGTGGCGAGAAAAAATCAGGCAACTGGCAGACATCACAGCGTTGGCCCAATTCGAGATGCATAACATTTTGACGCATGACGTTGTGATAGATTACCTAGGTCAGCAATAAAAATATAGCTCAATCAAAATACAAACATCTGTATATACAGGTTAACTCCTTAATTTAACATATTCTTTTTGGTACAGTCCCTGTTTGACCGGCCATATAACTCAGCTGTAGGTTTCAAACATATGCTCCTGCTGAGTTATTGTCCCTCCAAAATATGTGGAATCCAAAAATACTACCAATTCCTAGAGTATTAGTAGCGCACAAAAGCCACTATTTAGTAAAAATCCATCCTCCCACAGGTACAAAAATATTTCAGCTTGAGGAACACACTCAATGAAGAAAAACACTTGTTGCGGCAACATCTTGGTGGATATTGTAGGTTAGCTATAATAATTTAGTGCAGGTGAGTAAAATCATATTGCAAAGTGATGTTGGCAGTAATAGGGTAACAGTGAGTTTTAACCTATTTAAAGACAATATGTGTATTTCACTTGCCAACTAGGCGCCTGAACATTTGTAATCAGCTGTTCTGTTAAATTTCTTGTGAATATACTGAAAAAATAAAGTACTCTCAGGCAGGACATTCTTTAGTATAAGTATTCTGATCAACAATGCCTAATACAAAAAATACAATCATTGAGACTTCCCATGTGCTGTCGTCGCACTACAACTGTGTGAAATGACAAAATATCATAAATGATGCTGCATAATAACTGCAGTACTAGATTTCTGCACAGACGTAGATATATATACTGATCTGCTAGCACTGAGAAAGCAAGGTCAAATAGTGCACATTATTTCTTTGGAAAACATGACCATCAACGTGGGTCAATGAAATGCATAAGCTATGTTTATAAGTAATTCTGAAAGCTATAAATACGCAAGTTAAACGAAATTAAGCAGGCTTCACCGTAAGTGAGAGAAACAAATGGATAGAACAAGTAAATGCGCCGCTTCCGACTAGAAGTGAACAAAGCATGAAGTACAAAAACAGCTGATTGCGGGTTTAAGCCTCTCCCAACTTTGGGCTAACCAACAGCATTGAAGTAAATGACATATGTTTTTTATGCGAAGCATATTACGAGAGCTCAACCCAGCTCCTCAGGCGCGGCGGTGTCGCCTTCAATGACCTTTGACCCCATGCCATAACACGTGACACCGTGACGTCACGACAGAGGAGAAACGGGGCTCCAACTCGCGCCGTCGCTCGCGGCGTCGCTCAACTCTCGCAAGATGGGCTGGGTGGGAATCGAACCAGGGTCTCCGGAGTGTGAGGCGGAGACGCTACCACTGAGCCACGAGTACGATGCTTCAAAGCGGTACAAAAGCGCCTCTAGTGAATGCGGTGTTGCCTTAGAAACGAGCTGTTTCTAAGGCTCAGGCGTGCGTCGCTTGCTCAGGCGCACATTTCGTTGCCGCGCCGAACGCTGCGTTGCTCGACGCTCACCGCGTCTAATGCGGGGCGCGTAGTCGCTGGCGGGTCGACGGGAACGCTGTCGCGTTCCACTCTTGAAGGCGAAGCAGAGTAACGCATGAGTTGTTTCTTCGTCTAGCCGAACCAAATATAGCCAAGGAACAGCAGTTCACCAGGCTAAACAGTGGTTCAACAACTAAAATAAAGGCTAGTATGCTTCGCATCCTGGGCTTAACCTTAGCTAAGCCACAGCCATTTTTTTTTCTATCGCTTCCCAATTGCTAAAAAAAAAACACGGAAAACAGCGAGAACAGCGCAACTACCAAAGTTAATTTTTTTTCTTTGCGTAGGAGCGCGGGCAGGAGACAGTCCTTTTATTACCTTGTCTCCTGGCAGCACAACTCCTTGCACAAGAGCAAGCATTTGGAAAAACGCAAATGGCTATTCTAGGTTCTTAATGTAATACTACAAAAGGCAAAAATTAAGTGCCCCTTGTGATCCATATGTGGAGACAGTTATCACATCGGCTTGGCTGCCAGCAAACATGCAGATCTTGTCAGGGGCACAGTAAATGTTAGGTGCTGTTACAGCAAGCTCATCAGCTGACAATTCTATATAGGAAAAGAAATTACAGATGACATAAATCACTACCCGAAGTTTATTCATGTACATTAGAGCAAAGCATGAATGTCGCATTTGCCCACGTAACAAAACAATGACATGTACCAACAAGGGCAGAAGGAGAGAATTGAGCTAGTAATGCTGGCACTAGTAAACCATAGAGGTGTGTTACACACAATCAACATACATTGATCATGCCTTAATAGTTTGGATTCCTACTTCACTGACAGCATCTCTAATGTATTGCTCAAAACTCTCGTAACATCATGAATAAACTTTTATCACGCGAACTTCCAACAGGATTTGACTGAAAGATCATGCCATCAGTGATATCCTTGAAGAGGTCACATCTTGAGATGTCCAATGTGAACTTGAAGCAATGGAAAAATTTGAGTGGTGCAGCAGATTTTCAAGCAGGCTTTCAAGAGGAATTATATAGCGTTTACACCCACAATCAAGGATTACCTCTACTGAAGTCACATATATTCATTCGGAACAACAAAGTACCTTCCTTGCACTATAATTATGAATAGCCGAAACATCAAGTGCAATGCTGACTGCTGGCAAGATATCTGCAACTCAGTGTACTACTGCGTCTTCAGCCAATTTCGTACAGTGATGTAGTGACTCAAGTCTCCGAGTCAAGCCTGACAGCTTGGTAATCAATCTAGGGCGTGAAACTTTTGTCTATGCAGTACTAATGTCTTTGTTAGCTTCAACGGACAGTTGCTTAAGAGAACTAGTTCCCGCATCCATCATGTGCGAGGCCCACAAAGACTGGCTACCAGCCTGAGTACTAGTCAAGCATATTTACAGGTATTATTAACAGCAGATGATGAGCAAGATTTTTCTATGTGATCCTTGCAATGTATTATGTGAGCATACCACATGTTGCATATGGCACACTCTAGTGTTACTTTGTTCATGTGCACATCTTTCGTGTGAGGTAGGAAAATATAAAAGTACATTGTGGTGAATTGGCATGGACTGCCGACGTGCTTTCTAACTTGGCTATCAAAGGCATATCATTGCTGCTTCTCGCAGGTGGCAGGGACAGGTCGTTTGTGCTTCTCGTAGGCAGCAAAGACAGGCCTCTGGTGCTCGTCTTAGGCAGCAGTGACAGATCATCTGTGCTTCTTATAGGGAGAAGGGAGAGGTAATTGGCGTGTCGTAAGCTGCTGTTCGCAAGGGTTTCACCAGGAGCTGTGGTATGTAAATCTGCATTGCTGTAGACAACAAAGTAGTTTATTCTAAGTATGTGTGCTGATTTCAGACTACTTTAACAAAATGTGCCAATGCACATTAAAAATATGAACAAACAATGCCAGTCTATTGAATAAGAAAAACAATTGTGACTAAAGAGCCAGGTATAGCTAGATTTGGTTAAAAGTCCGAAAATTTGATGCCTAGGTATACTTTGTGCATCAAACCATTATTTTAGTCAGGCTAGCCCATCATGTTTCCTCCACAATTCATACACGTCCACTAAGAGGATAGTACCCCACTCTTTATATATGGTGTCATATATTCTACATCAAGATTGGAAAGTCGTTCGTATTTCCAGACAGCATAGCACAAGGGCACAGTAACAGCCAAACCAGGAGTTCTAACAAACCAAAATTGAGCTAATTAGAACAATGAGGCATTTCCAAAACATTCATGAAAGCCACCCCTAGCCATAAGCGATAAAGCAGAATGGCCTCTCTTCGGCGGAGTCCAGTTGGCATACAGAGATGCATCAAAGATGGGTGGTGGTATTGACGGTTGCTCCGGTTGGTCTGGCTGTTTGGTGTGCACCATAGAAAGAGCGTGATCTCCTGTGCAAGCACTCGAAGTCCGCTAGCTGCATCGGACCGTGAAAGTGGTGTGGCCTCTTCTTGTGTGTCTTCAAGAGCTGCCCGAGCGACATTATCGGCGTTTTCGTTTCCCATGACGCCGCAGTGATTTGGCAGCCACTGAAACGTCACGTGGTGTCCTTTCTCCTGTGATGTATGGAGTAGGCATCTAATATCGAATACGAGCTGTCCGAATGGCCCGCGACGCAGAGTCGATAGCACAGATTGCAGGGCTGCCTTTGAGTCGCTGAAGATTGACCATTGTCCAGGTGACTCCCGATTGACGAAACAAAGTGCAGCGCGAAGAGCAGCTAGTTCCACAGATGTCGATGTTGTTGGGTGATCAATCCTAAAGCTGAGGGTAATAGCTCTTGCTGGGACAACCACAGAACCGGACGAACACTGGATATTTGTGGAGCCATCAGTACAAATATGTACACTGTCCGCGTACCTCTCATGCAGAAGAAGCAGAGACAGTTGTTTCAGCACAGGCGACGACAGCTCAGACTTTTTCCCGATTCCTAGTACACTGAGGTAGACTGTGGGGCTGATAAGACACCAAGGGGGTATCGATGGTTTAGATGCAGCGGTGAAGTATGAGGGAAGTTTGTCGTTGTACTTGACGATAGCTTTAGAGAATGATGCTTGGTGCCTGTCTGAAGGTAGTGTTGAAAGGGGTGATAGGGGGAACGTGCAAAATGTCTGATGTGCGTTCTCAGGGCTTCCACCGTAATGTGAGTTCGCATTGGAGGGTCCCAAGTAATCGCAATAGTTGCCTCAGTTGACGTGTATCTGGGCAAACCAAGGCAAACACTGAGTGCTTGAGCTTGTGCTGCCTGCAGAACTCGAATATTTGCCTTGCAGATGTTGTTCAGTACAAGTAGACTATATCTTAAATAACCGAGAAAGAGAGCTCTGTAGAGTTTCAGCATTGCGTCTACTGCCGTCCCCCACGTCTTTCCTGTCAAGTATTTAAGCAACTGGGAGGTTCCTGTCAGGCGCCGTTTCATGTAGGCCACGTGCGGGCTCCAACAGAGGTCTCGGTCGGTAATTACGCCAAGAAATCCGTGGGTTCTGACATAGAAAATGGTCCGCCCATTGATTGAGATAAGGCGTCATTGGTTTGCGAGTAAATGCCACTAGTGCGCATTTTTTGGGGGCGATATGCTGAGACCTTGTTTACACAAGTAGCTCGCTGTCAAAGTTGCCGCTCATTGAAGCCGCGCACGTATCTGAGGACGTGTGACTGACGAAGTCGAGACACAGATGTCGTGAGCGTATATTGAAATTTTGACGCTAGTTGGCAAGTATTCAGCAAGTCCAACAAGAGCAAGGTTGAATAGCGTCGGGCTGACAGCACTGCCTTGAGCAACGCCCTTGTTGGTATAGCGTCGCGTATTGGGCCATCGTCAGTTAACACATAGAATGATCTTGCAGATAGGTAACTTGCAATCCACAAAAAGACTCGACCACCTAGGCCAACCGTCGCAAGAGCGTCGAGAATGGCCTCATGTAATATGTTATCGTATACCACTTTCACATCTAAGAATAAAGCTGCAGATAACCGCTTACGGGACCTTTCGTGCTGGACATATGAAACAAGATCAACTACATAGTCGATGGAACAGCGGTCACGTCGGAAACCAGCCATGGAATTCGGATAAATCTTGTAGTATTCAAGGCCCCATTCCAGGCGGCCAAGGATCATACGCTCTCTGCAATGCCTGTCTTTGCGAGGAGACGCTGGAACACATTCTGTGTGACTGTCCTGAATATAATGTTCAGCGACAATCTCTGGCATCCGTTCTAGCGCCCCTTTACACTAGACCATTGTCCCACGAAACGATTTTCATATGCCGCCAACAGAAGACATCACAGCTGAAGGCGACGATGGGACTACTTCGGTTTTTCAAAGAGACGGGATTTGACAAGTGGCTGTGACAGTGATATCACGTACCACACTAGAGTGATGGACTCTGACGATGTGTGTGCTGTGCTATATGCTCTCTCTCTCTCTCCTTTCCCCATCTTTCATCCACCCATCCCGCTCCAATGTGTAGGGTAGCAAACCGGTTAAACTAAACTGGTTAACCTCCCTGCCTTTCCTTCTCCACTTTTTCCTTCCTTCCTTCCAAAACATATTAATGATTACAATATTGTTATATTATTGTCAGTTTCAGTGGTCTGCCATTGCATTCAGACTTAAAGGATTGGTAAAGGTACTTCCACATCCATACCACAGTTTTCTCCAGAATATCGCACTTGAGAAGCTTCAGTAGCATCTGTGCCGTAACTGTGCTGTCAAAAAGAATTTGACCGTGAGCATAGGCGGAAAGTTTTCATATTTCCGGGTGGCGGGAGCGAGAGGGCTGGGGCCTGAACAGCCTTCCAAATCCAATGTGTGTATATATATATTGTTACGTCCAAGCGCGCAAGGCGACCACAAGGGTCGCGAAGGTTCACGAGCCAGCACAGGGAATGGTGGTCTGTGACGACTTGGAATGGGCGTCCGTACAAGTACGAGCGAAATCGCTGAACCGCAAAGATTACAGCGAGGCATTCTTGCTCTGTCACCGTGTAATTCCGTTCAGGTTTGCTTAATGAGCGGCTTGCGTAAGCAATCACGTGCTGACGGTCGTCATAGCGTTGGACCAATACGGCACCCAGACCAACGCCACTAGCATCTGTGTGGATTTCTGTCGGCGCAGTAGGACTGAAGTGGCGAAGGATAGGTCGGGAGGTTAACAGGAACTTCAGCTGACGAAATGCAGAATCGCACTCGGGTGTCCAGTCAAACCGTGCGTCTTTATGTAGCAGATTTGTCAGAGGATAAGCGACGTCAGCAAAACCAGGAATAAATCGGCGAAAGTAAGAGCAAAGGCCCAGAAAACTGCGAAGTTGCTTCACTGACTGCGGTGCACTGAATGCCTCGACAGCTGCCGTCTTGAGGGGATCAGGCCGGATACCGTCTTTGTCAACAAGGTGACCCAGCACAAGGGTTTGACGGTCACCAAAGTGACATTTCTTGGAGTTCAGAACCAGGCCAGCGTTTTTGATGCAGTCGAGGACAATATGCAGGCGCGTATTGTGCTCATTGAATGTGCGCCCAAATATAACAACGTCGTCAAGATAGCACATACAGATGTTCCACTTTAACCCACGCAGAATGGTGTCCATGAACCTTTCAAAGGTTGCTGGAGCGTTGCACAACCCAAATGGCATCACATTGAATTCGAATAATCCATCCGGGGTTACGAAGGCTGTTTTCTCCTTGTCTGCCGGGTGTATAGGGATTTGCCAATATCCTGAGCGCAGGTCCACTGAAGAAAAATAAGAGGCCGAATGCAGGCAATCAATTGCATCATCAATCCGGGGCATGGGGTAGACATCCTTCTTAGTCACGGCGTTTAATCTTCGATAATCTACGCAAAATCTCCAGTTACCGTCTTTCTTTCTGACAAGTATGACCGGAGCTGCCCAAGGACTCGAGGACTCTTGTATTATTCCATTTTTCATCATGTCACTCACTTGTTCCCCGATTATCTTCCGCTCGTTAGGCGACACGCGATAAGGCTTTTGCCTGATCGGGCGCGCAGATCCCGTATCTATAGTATGGCGTGTTCGTGACTCGGGAATCGAGAACGCTTTGTCCGGCTGCGCAAAGTCAAACACTGACAGATGCTTAGAAAGCGTATCCACCAAGGTATGGCGCTCCCTCGTGCTGAGTGACTTGTTTACCATAGACAGAAGCTTTTTGTCTGAGACGTGGCGAAGGTCAGCAGGTTCACACGGCGGATCTGTTAGTACGGCTACGGACGAGGACGAGTATTCTGTAAAGTAGGCGAGTTTCAGGCCGTCTGGAAGCAGGATGGGTTCTGCCGAGCAGTTGGCCGTCCACAAGCCAGCACGCCCCTTGCCGATGGATACCACACAATGAGGGACAAAAATGTTCTTCTTCATACAATTTAGATGCATTGGCTCTACGGAGGCATCGAAACTGTCTGGCACTTCACCACGACACACAACCGGCACGCACACAGAGGTGGACGCAGGCACAACAGTATCTGCAGATACACAAAGTTCACCTTGACTGCAAGTCTCCTCTAAGAGCCCGGACGAAACATGGCCATCGACGCAAACTTCCCCCGTGCGACAGTCGACGGTCGCACCACACTGTCGCAAAAAGTCGA